>NC_142930.1:31427169-31619669 GCF_046866305.1 Octopus bimaculoides | reverse complement strand
CTCCTGATATTCAGGTGCAGTAAAAAAATAATATTGATGACAACCAAGGAATGAGAGCTAGGTTTTGAATCGTCCTGCCACCAAAATGTTGCTGTTTGATGTATAATTTTGGAGATATTATTTTTGTCTTCAAATAATCCCTACAAGCTTAGTCGGACCAGTCAGCTGACCCAGCACTTTAAATGAGAAAGAAAGAGAAAAAGTGAATGAGAGTGAGAGTGTGAGAGAGAGAGAAAGGGAGAAAAGGGATATTTATAATCTCTTGAATATGTATTTTTACATGTATTTGCTGAAACAGCTTTCGGATATTTTATTTTCAGATGTTCAGTTTTGGGTGGAATACCTTTGTATAGATGTGTTAATACATACACACACCTAACTTTCAGTAAATGTTTATGAATATGTACCTTGTTAAAGTGCATACATGCATGTATATATACATACATATATATATATATATATATATATATATATATATATATATATATATATATATATATACTCATACCTAACTTTCTGTATCTGTGCTTGTGTCCATCTACCTTGTTGAGATGTTTGTATACATGCAATCTACATCAGTAGCCCTTTGCATGTATGTATTTTATTGAGGTATATACATCCAAACAGTTACTTTCACATGAACATTATGGAAACAAATAGAAATTAATCAAAAAATTTTCTTCACATTTTCATGTGAGACAAGTTAATATGAAGTCTAATGATTTTATTTCTTTTGTGTGGTTCTTTTTTTTACAAAGTAATAAGACATTCTTTTATTATATTTATTGCTTAAGATACTAATGAAAATTAATATTGTTATGAATTTGAAATATTTTATCTTAACACAATCACTTTCAGAAATTAATGTGATGAACTCTAGCATTCTACTCAGAATTATATTAAATGTATCAGTGAGCAGTTCTTATATTTAAATCAAGTCCATAACCTAATGTGACATCATCCTAACAGCTCCTTTTAAACAGAAAGAAAATATCAAAAGAATCAAAATAACAAATGATATAAGCAGTTTCTGATAGAAATGCCAAAGTTTTGGGAAATGTATCTTACAAAACTATTTCTTCTCTAATCATTTCATTCCATTAACTTGAATAAATTCTATATCTTCTATTAATATTATTTGGGGCAGCAGATTGACAGAATCATTAGAGTATCAGAAAAAATACCTAATAGTTTTTCTTCTAGCTCTTTATATTCTGAGTTCATTCTTCTGGGCTTGATATAGTCAAGTACCAGTCTAGTACTGGGGTAGATGGTATCAACTAACCTCTTGCCCTCAAAATTACAAATCTTTTACCTAAATGAGAAACCAATGTTATTAAGGGTAGTGGATTGGCAGAATCCCTAGAACAATGAACAAAGCAGCTCTTTATGTTCTGAGTTCAAATCCTGCCACAGTCAACTAAACCTTTCATCCCTCCAGGGTTGATAAAATAAGTACCAGTCAAATATTGGGTCGATTTAATTGACCAATCTCTTCCCTGTCAAAAATTGCTGACTTTGTCCCTAAATTAGTATTAATTATTATCATAACTAATTTCCACTGCTAAGGTTAGCAAATCCTCGACACTAACTAATCAGTAGTAATGATAACAACAACGATAATAAGAATAATAATTTTAATTATAATTATAGTAGCCAAACACATTTCTCACAAATTTCTTGCTGAATTACTTTTGTGTGTGTATGTTTACACATGTCCATTCTCTATGCTCCTTTCTTTTTGTGTCAATCTATTTGTCAGTCTGTCTATCCATTTTTGTAATGCACTGACTCTAGGTGATATTGAAAACTGCAAACATCACACCAACTCTCTTGATAATTATTAAATGTTCTATCTTGGAAGTTTTATTTAAAATTGCTTCAGAGAATAGACTCTTTTTTTTTACATCACAAAGCATTTGTGGTGATAATAAAAAATATAATTGTCTGCTTTCGAAAGCATCTGATGATACCCTGATGGTAACAACTCTAAACCTTTACTCTACAGAACAATAGTTGATTTTGATCTGTGTGAATAATTCTCATCTAATATCCACAATTTATTTATTTATTTATTTATTTATTTATTTATTTATTTGTGTGAGTGTGTGTTTTGTTCTTTTTTAATATATTTTGAATATAAATTCTCCATTTATCCTTGTGCTTTTTTTTTTTTTTTTCGTTCCTTGCACCAACTTCCCTTCTGTGATAAAAATTGCTTTTAATAAATTTTGTTTTATTTTTATGTTATTTATTGTACATACATACATACATACGTACATACACATATACATACATGCATACATGTATATATTCACTCCTTTTACTTTAGAGAAATGTTGCTAGCTACACTTTGTGTTCGCCCTCTCTCCGTTGTCTTGCTGTTGTTTTTTTTTTCTTTTATCTCTTGCACTTGCTGTGACAGAGAAAGATGTAAGGATGCTTAAACTGAGGAGCCAACAACACCACCAACTTACAGTCAATAGCATACTCATCACTTTACTAGCAACAGCACTACCACCAACAGTAATGCTGGATCAGCACTCTGGTTGTGGCCATGCTGGCTTTAATGTGGATATTCTTCAGATCTACTTCTTAATGCATGTGATTCCCATTTTGATGACATTAGGAGTTTATAAGGGAGTCCTGGCTGTTACACTTTGCATATTGCAATAGCCACCTCCCCAGTTCCCTTGAACACTAATCACCATCATTAAGTTGCTACTTTTCTTTTTTTGTCTCTTTTTAATGTGCTTTGCTTTCCTCTAAATATTTTTGCATCTTATCACTTTTTCTCCTATATTGAAATACCCGTCCCTAAATAATACTGAATTTCTTAATATATTGTTTTTAACTTGCTTTGTTATTTATCTTCATGTTGTGTGTTTCTTTTTTTTTTTTTTTAAATAACTACCTTTATTTGTTGCTGCTGTTGTTATTGACATTGCATTTCTAAACATAACAAGGATATATTGGGGGTTGTGTGTATATGTAAGAAAGAAAAGTGAGAGAGACTGTGTGTTTCTGTATATGTGGTATGACTAGCTTCATGGTCACAATGTTAACCACTATATAAAACAAAATGAAAATATTTTCAAGGAAGATGTTTTTTATTAAATATTTTTTAAAAAATATATACACACACATAAACACACACACATATACTATATGAATAATACCTGTTTAAAATGTATATGTATGTGTGTGCATATGTATGTATATATATATATATATATATATATTTATATGTATATATATTTATATATACATATATATATATATATATATATATATATATATATATATATATATATATATATATATATATATATATACAAACACATATGTATATATATATATATGAAAATTTGTTTGTCAATGCATGTCCCTAAATTCAATATTATCTACCAATGGAGAATTCTTCTAGAAACATTCACACACCTACGTTATTTGTTTGTTTACTCCTTCTTTTCATACATGCCAACCTAACATATCATATAGGATAATTATCATGGTTCTGTGTTAAAAATTATTAAAAAGGCCAACATTTTATACATTTGTTTAATTTTTCTTTATAGGTTAATGTCCTTGTGTGATATCAAAAATATTTGTAAAACTACATATTAATACTTATGATAATACTAAAGCATGCTGCCTCACATTTTTTTCATCTTTTTAACAGGTATACATGGTAAATTGTTTTCTCAAATTACATATTGCATATCAACTGCTGTTCCACACAGATCAATTATACAGCTTACCTGTTATTGTTGCATGTACATAAACTTATTTATATGTCCCTTTACCTCTCTCCCTCTCTCTCTCTCTCTCTCTCTCTCTTTGTATATATATATATATATATAATTTATATATCATATTATTTATATATATTGTATATATGTATGTCCATGTGAACATATGTGCATGTGTGAGAGATTATGTGCATGTGTGAGAGATTATGTGCATATATATATACAGTATATATATATATGTATGTATATATATATATATATATATATATATATACATATATATATATATACACATAGATACACACATATACATGCATACACACACTCACACATATATCATTGTATGGATACGTGTGTGATTGTATGTTTATATCTAATGCATGTGTGAGTACAGGCAGAGAGAGAATTTGGCACTACTTTTAATAAATACTGATTTGATATTGTGTTATTTCATTATATAAGCACATCTTTTGACATAACATAGAAAAAGACCATGTGCATATTGTTCAATTCTTCTACTAAAAATAGTGCAATGGCTTATGCTATTAGACCTTTCACTCACCAGATTTCAAGCTGGGCTCAAACTTATCCTTTCTCATCAACATTTTGTCTCTTACAATCCATATAGACCATATGCAGATCACATGTTACATATTTATACATAAATACCTGCTTATAGATAAATATGTGTGTTTGCACATATGTCTATATATGTATATATATATATATATATATATATATATATATATATATGTATGTGTGTGTATATATATATATATATAGATACAACTACATATGTATGCATGTATAACATACACAGTTGCATACACACACACGTATATATATACATTATATATATATATATATATATATATATATATATATATATATATATATATATATATATCAAAGTATATAGTATTATAGATCCATTACATTTGATCTTGCCAATAGGGTTCATTGACACTAGATTTTAATACCTTGAATAATGTACCCACTATATTGACAAATAAACAAGTGCAATGTCATTTATAGATTCTTGTGTGTGTGTGTGTGTGTGTGTAAATTGATAGATATACATATCTATGTAAATAGTATATATGGGTGTTATGTACAGATAATAAACTATATACTTTTTATGGAATATACATGCATACATATAGATACATGTACATAATGTGTATGTGCATATATATATATATATATATATATACACACACACACACACACACACACACACACACACATATATATATATATGCCTATATATAAATACATGTCTATATTTATACACACACACACATATATCACATGACTACTAACCCTTGTTCTTTTGTCGTTCATTATTTTTTTTACATTATGCTCTCTCTTTACCTTTTCTTTATTTAAGCATCTTGAGTGGAGGACACAGTTCATTCATGTCTTTTCACCTGTGGATTTTGTATATTGATACTTACATATATCATCATCATCATTTAACGTCATATATATATATATATATATATATATATATATATATATATATATATATATATATATATATATATATAGCATATTAGTAATGATAGAGTAAAATGTATCAGAAGATATGAAAGTATCTAGTTTTTTTTTTTCTTCTTCTATTTATAAACAGAGATATATATAATGTCAGGAATTTTCCAAAGAAATGATAGACCACAGCCAATCTTTCCACTGCTAGACATCTACACCAAATGTAAAATTAGCTGTAGTGTACTTTTTGCTTAAGAAAATTCATATATTTTATACTTCTGTATATAAATTATCATAAAAAAAGAAAAGATATTCTATCTTCTAACTTATTATATCCATCACTATTTATATTTTTCAGTGAACACATCCAAGAACTCTTACTCCCATATATTGCATGTATATATTAATGTGTGTGTATGTATTACATATATATACTAAATGCATATATGTTTATATATATTTATATGTATGTGTGTGAGTTTATATAAGTGGAGCTGTATGTATATGTGTGTGCATGTATATATGTTTATATATATACATACACACATATGTATATTATATGTATGTACATGTATATATTTATAATTCATCATCATCATTTAATGACTGTGTTTCATGGTGGTATGTGTTGGATTGTCCAACCCAAATATATATATATATATATATATATATATATATATATATATACATACAGCCTGATGACTTCTTGCAAACATGGCATGTTATAAAAACCTGCCTAGACCCACATCTCCAAAGCAAGAAACTATTAGTAGCTCATATCTTTATGCTGTGTGCAGTAAATAATATTTGTCTCTCACTTAGAGTACTTTTTTTGTTGAGCTTACCTTAACAGAACAGTAAGTTATTTATACAGACACACACATCTATATATATATATATATATATATATATATATATATATATATATATATATATATATATATTTATATATATATATATATATATATATATCACTTGTAGAAATACATAAATCCAGAGAAGAAGCAGACTCTAAGATGTAGAGCAGTTAATATTATAGTGGGATAGTCTGGTTTATGGGGCTACCCTGGGTATCTTGCTCATAATTTAAACTCAACACTGTTGACCTGAGACCTCTTTAAAAAAAAAGAGGTCTCAGGCCAGCAGTGTTTGGGGTCTGAAGATACACCGTAAGGCTAAATCTCTTATGAGTGAGAAACCCAGGGTAATCCCATAAACCGGCCTACCCCAATATAATATTATATATATATATATATATATATATATATATATATATATATATATGCATGCTGTATTTGTGGTTTCTTGAACAGATTGTTATTTATTAAAAAGTAATTTTTTTTTTTGCAGATTCTTACAATGCACTCAATTTAATATTCTGTATAGTTTGTTTTTATTTAATTTTTAATCATAAATATATTTGATTGTACAAATTATAACATCTATTTGATAAATTTTTAGAAAAATTTACTGATTTCTTAAGTTTCAGTATATGAGATATCTTTTGGGATCTTTGAAGATCAACCAATACTTGATTTTTGTTCCAAATCTTATCCTCTTTTTATTATAATTAAATTAAATTAAAAATTACTAAGAGCAAAAATATTGAAAAGAAATTGTACCTCAAAACTGTGAGAAGTTTTCTGTTACCATTAGGAACTTAGAATTCATGTTTCCAATTAATTGCCATATTGGTATGGAAACTAATACTGTCACCAAATACTGTTTATTAAAAAAAAAAAATTAGGAAACTTGGTGCATCTTTGAAAAACAAGTATTGTAGGTAACTGATTATAAGATATAGTAAAATATTTCTTTCTATTATATCTCTAGAATTTGAGAGTTTAAATCTCTTACTTTCAATGTCTGGTTCTTTTTTACACTGTCAGTAAACTGAGGAAACCCTAGCTGTGAATGACAAAAGGCTTAGAAGAATTGTCAAATAAAGAGAAAACTGAGAGGGAATTTACATTCATTATTGCCCATAATGAAACATAAACAAATGACAAGTTCACAGTAAATAATAAAAATAATGCTAACCATGCATTATAAAGTACTGCTGTTGTTGTTACTACTACTACTAATAATAATAATAATAATAATAATAATAATAATAATGATAATAATAATAATAATAGAGTTTATTTTTCTTGTAAAATATTGGTCAATTCTTTCATGTGTGAAAAAATGTCCTAATTTATGAAGTAGTATTAAATATGCTGCTATTATCTTTATATTACTCTTAGTATTTTCCTTATTTGCATTTATTTTCTCCTAAAAGCCTTTCAAAAAGAGCAGAGTTTTATTTTTATATTTTAACTGATTTTTCTAAAATTAAACATTTCATTTAATGTATAACTTTTAAAAAGTTATCAATATTAGCAATTGGTTAAGTGACAAGCTCAAGAATTAACTTCGCAGAATCATTTTTCTAAATTCAGTCATTTTACAGCTCATAACTCAATTGATTTAATCCAGTACAAGGTTTAAAAAATTCTTTAAAAATTACATTTAAACTGCAATTATATTCCCTTTGTTGTATTTCTTAGATTTCATTAGTTGATCTATCAAATCTGATTTAATTGTTCTCTTCTTGTCATCATTTAATGATATTGTAATGATGATGAATGATAAAGTGGAAGAGACTGTTTTACATGAATAATCCTTCATATTGACATGTTTTATTTTGAAAGTTTTCTATAGTGTTCTTCCTTTTCATAATTAATTCATTAAATATAGAGCCCCAGTACATAAAAGTACATTCTACTGACCTCACTGCCAATTAGGCTATGGGCTTCTCAATCAATAGTGGATTCAAAAATCAAAATGGATCTCTTTCAATACTTACCTCTAGTGTTGCAGAAATTCCTTATTTGTTTAGAAAACAAATACCATTAATTTATCTAAAATTGATACAAAATGATACTGTTGATACATATATTTCATTCACTAGCTACCTGACTTGTAGGTATTATATATGAATTGGTCTTATATCTGTGTCTCTTTCCTACATTCTGAGACAAACATATATCGGTCAACATGTATTAGTGTAGATTACAGATGCAGATTCATGTGTTTTATTTATTCGAATGTATCTTTAATATATTTAACTAAAAATGTTGTCATTCTATTCATGTTTGCCTAATTTTTTTTCTCTTCATTGCTATCTAGTATACAAAATTTATTTAACACCACAAATTAGTCTATTAATACAATTTCTTTTACCAAAAGTAATCTTAAGAGAAGAAGAAGAAAAAATAATTTCTTGGCACTTTTGCTATTTACCTTATTCATATGAAATGTGTTAAAGTTACAGACTCTCTACTGAACCACAAAAAAAATTAAACAAAATTTATATATATATATATATATATATATATATATATATATATATATATATATATATATATATATACATATATCATAAAAAAGAGTTATTTACTAAAATTCACCCTAACCCTATATGACACTTTCTGTTTTTCCCTTATCAATTTGTTACATTTGAAAATAATTGACTTTTCTACAACAATCCCATTTTTGTGTTTGCTGATCTTCAGAGTTTTATTGTCTGTTATTTTAAACCTATTTACTAACCTGTTGCAGTTTCTTTTTGTTCATTGCTGATTGTTCCATGACAAACACAATTGTGATATTTATTATTTTTGGTCCATTTATAATTTAAATATGATGTTATGAGTTTAGTAGTTTTCTATGTTTTGTTTTCATATCTACTATTTACAATCAAAATCCATGTTGGTTATAAAACTATTGAAAAACAAAGCAACTTCATAAACAATTATTTCCCTTGGGTCAGGATGACTTTACATGTTGTGAACAGGTGGGATTGTCAAGAGATAGAAATGTTTATTTACCTCGTGTGTGTGTGCATATGTCAAAATAATTTATATAATGCACTCACTTCTTCACAGTCCAGTTCTTATAGAAATTATCAGAATCCTTACTCTTAGTGTGATGCAAAGAAAAGCACAGCTATTCATTTGATAGTAGATCTTATCAAAATTGAGTGAAGTCCTAAATTTTCAAATAGAAAAGATAAAGGGTCTCTGTTTCAGTTTTGTTTTAATGAGTGTCAAAATTTCACCTCAGATATTCAAAGCACTGAATATTGTTACATTAGATATTAACCCTAATTTTACTATCAAAATCTTTGTCCTTGACTGTTATTCATGTAAAAGTGCTGTATAAAACATAGAGTGGTACTATTTGCATAAACATTATTAATAGTTAATTTTAAATTTATGTTGTGGTTATCCTAGTTTTTTATTTGATTAGAATTCTTAATTTTAGCCTTTCATTTCATTTATGTAGCCTATAGGGCTCAAAACAAAAAGAACAACGTTATACAATTTAATTTCCTTCTCTATAAATCTGTTATTTCATGTTCATGAAAAAATCCAGTCATAAGTTATGTTATTTGATATTTATATAGTTAACAAATAAAATACTTTAGTATTTACTAAGGTATTTAGTGTCCTACAGTATTGGAATTTATTCCTCTCCTGAATGTCAGTCATTTTTGACTCATTCCAAGCATATCAAAGAATTTAATCCATATACTTTATAAAGTTTCTAGAATTTCGCAGATCTTGAAGGTAGTAAATCAACTGTCTTAGCTGATCTGCACATGGAGTTTCTTATTTGAAATAAGTAGTGTATATATAACTTGGTAGGTTATTATGACAATAAAGATGTTGATGTCATGTTCTCAATTTTTGGTCACATATTGATAGCTTGAGAATGGCTGGTTCCTAATTTTTCATAACTTTTATAACTGCACAAAACAAATTATCCATACCACCATTGTTGAGTCTTGTTTTTCCACTGTTAAAGAACACTTATGAAATATTTTAATTCTTTTTTTTTTTCCATCACTTTTGCAAGGTTGTTGATATATTTTAAACCATCCTCCATAGTTAAAATTTATTAAAACTGTCCTCTCCCAGAGGATATTGACACAGCTTCCTACAAACACATGCATGCCCTAACAAACATACACACACATCTGTGTGTGTATGTATGTATGTGTATGTGATAAATTTTCATGTCAAGAACTGTATATGAGTGTTCAGAAACAAAACAGACATAAGAAAATGTTATGGTTGAAAGAGTTTGTTTTAATGTTTTAACAGAAATAAGTTTGTGCATAGTGTACACCACTCACTCCTTCTAACTGTCTAACACAAATTTGTGCACAGTGTTTCATATGCTAGGGAAGGTAGGGGTGCAAAAGCCAAGCAGATCAGTGTTGGTATCCTTTACTATTGTAGTCCATATCATATGTCATGTTCTCCTTGAAGAAATTTGTTTAATAATATCAAACATATGCAAAAACAGATTGTAGAAACAAACTGCAATGCACAGAATAACACATATAACCACAATGTGACTCCTCAACTACTTACTGCTATGGTCAAGGTTTTAAGGGTCCATCACTTCCAAAGTGAGCTGATAGCATGCTTGTTTACCACCTCAAGTATTTTTGTGTCTTTGTACATTATCACTTGATACTCATTAATTTTATGCTGGGTTTATATCCGAATCTGTGATAGGATGTGTTTTTGTCCTGCTGGGTTTTCATCAACCACTCTTCACCATGCAAAACTGGTGGTGGTGCCAATTTAGTTACAATGACTCAACCAAGTAACAAATTATACTAGATTTCTTGTTACCAGTAGCATTCTGAGAGATTTGACATCACATCATATATATGGCATGACTGAGTAGTAAGAAGCTTGCTTTCCAGCCACATGGTTCCGGGTTCAGTCCCACTGCATGGCACTTTTGGCAAGTGTTTTCTACTATAGCCTCAGGCTGACTAAAGCCTTGTGAGTGGATTTGATAGACAGAAACTGAAAGAATCCCATCATACATATATATATATATATATATGGATATATTTGTGTGTCTGTGTTTGTCCCCCAACCATTGCTTGACAACTGATGTTGATGAGTTTATATCCCCATTACTAGTGGTTCAGCAAAAGAGACTGATAAAGTAAGTACTGGGCTTACAAAGAATAAGTCCTGAGGTCGATTTGTTCAACTAAAGGCAATGCTCCAGCATGGCCACAGTCAAATGACTGAAACAAGTAAAAGAATATATATATATATATATATATATATATATATATATATATATATATATATATATATATATACACATACATAAACTTTTAAACATAAATTGATGTGTTGAATAAAGACAATAATAGTTGTTTTAAATAAGTGTAGAAAGGATAATATTCTACAAATCTTAAATTTTATTGACCAAAGAATTATCCTTTAATGCTTTAAGTTGTATAGCTTGAGTCAGCCCTAACTGAGCAAATATTATATGGAAAAATAAAGGTTTAGTTAAATTTGGCAGCTATTTCTAGCACATTGAGCTACCATGAAGAGGTTATCTTTATTTGCTCAAGTAGTGTTTTTGTTGGGGTTTTTTTTGGTTTTTTAGTTCTAATCATCATCTTTACTATGACTTGCAAATTTATCAGAGATTTCAAAATGGGCTATGACTATTGCAGTATAAGGAAGGTAACTCTGACGTTTTATTTATAATCATGATAAAGAAATTGCCATTAATTTTAAGATACTGTTTCATTTGTAAGACAAAACATCAGTATTCTGCATATAACGGTAAACAATTCTCCTATTTTTTCTCCTTAGATAAATTAAAGCATTGAAATGCCAAGATTTAATGCACTCACATGAGAAATAATGAATGTAAATTACAGTTGTTAGCCAAGTAACTTACTCACTGTGTAGTCATTCACTTGGTTAGCAGTTCTAAGTAATAAAATTCTTAAAAATATGAGATGAATTCTGACTTTTCAAACAAAGTGTTTCTTCAAAAGCAGTTGTAAATCACCACACTTCAATTACATTTTAATTTAGAGTCTTTTACATCTTTTCATCACTCCTATATTCTTCCTTCCCTTTCTCTCTCTCTCTCTCTCTCTCTCTCTCTCTATATATATATATATATATATATATATATATATATATATATATATATTATATGTAGCCTCTCAGCATAGAATATTATTTTGTACTTATCAGCTATACCCACATGCATTATCTACCTATAGTTAGATAGGTAGAAGACAGATATGGCCAAGTAGTTAAGTTTACATTGCAACCATGAAGTTCTGCATTTGATTCCCTTGCATGGCATTTTGAGCAAATATCTTTTAAAACAGGCTTGAATTACTTAAGCTTGAGTAGATGCCTTTTAGATGGACTGTAATTCAACATCCAGCCTTGTCACACTGTCATGTTGATTCTACATGAGAATTGCATTTAGGATGTACTTGTCTGTCTCATCAGCCACTTCATCCACTGATTGAATGTATAGGTCTTTTACTTGAATGAATAACTGGCATTAATACATCATACAAATGCCAATCATCATCATCATCATCATTATATATATATATATATATATATATATATATATATATATATATATATATATATAATTCACATTACTTGGGGAAAATTGTCTAGTACCCGTAATGTGTTGCCTAGTTTCAAATCGTAGTTGTAACACTTACACCCATAAATCTTTGTATTTATGTTAGAATTAACTATTCATTAAGAGACTTAGAATCATGAATCTTTATAGATTTTCATATTAATTGTGTTGCCTTTTTTCTTGGTAAAATTATTTAATTAAATATTTTCCAGTTGAATCTACTGTAAAAAATCAAGTGGTCATTCAAACATTCCACATCACACCACTTATTCTGCAACTCTTCAGGTAGTATTTCAACTACAAACAATATGATTACATTCAACACTGTCATATTATAGTACAGAACTTTAGTGGGCAACAATATCCACAACCTTATCCATTACATCCAATCCACTACTATATTTTATGTGTCTAGATCCAGTTTTTGATCCATGTTATTATTCAACAAGTTCATTATCTTTGTGATATTATCATTAATTTATTCTTTAATTAAGCCATTAACTTAGTAAATCAAAGTTATATTAAGTGTGTGTATTTCATTTGTTTTTGTATTTTGATTTAATACCAGAAATGTTAAGTCTATAATCACCTGATCTTCCTACCTTTTTCCACCGCTTTTTCTCACTTCTCTGAAATAGCAGTGGATAGTTGTATAAGAATGATGGATTAAATATCTTAGAGCATTTAATTTCTCCTTTCTATATTCTAAATTTAAAATATGCCTGAGCCATCTTTATATTTCATGTTTCCAAGGTCAGTAAATTAAGTTTCAGTTGTTAATTTGATCAGTTTTCTTATCATACTCAACTCTTTTAATTATTGGCTTTGTGCCTATATAAGGAAACTGTTACAATAAAGTCTTAGCAAAGAAAAATCACAACATTGTTTTAATTCCTAGCCATATCCACTTCACTGAAGTTACCTATGCCCATACACATTATGTAATTTCATTTACCCTACTATATGAAGCTGAGATTTAATGTCTGTGAGAAGTCAATTGTATAAGTTACCATAACCAACATGGATGTCTGATAGGCCTCAGGGAGAAAATATGACTGTCACAATTTTACCTTCCTTTTCTTATAGAAGATGAAATGTCTGTCTTGGCAATTTTTGGTTGGTGTCCTTCACCTTGTAAACAATGGTGTGCTAATTTGTCATTACTAACAGTAAAAAACATAAAGAAATTTAAAATTCAAAAACTAATTTGCCTAAAGAAAAATTACTTAGCAGCTACTGACAAAATTAGCAATTTTGCATCTTTTACGAAGAGATAAAGGAAAAGGGAAAATAGATCAAGAAAGTTATTTTTTGCTTAAGAAAGTTACTTTTCTATCATAGAGCTATTTTCGTAGTGTAGTGATAAGTAAATAAGTTATGAACTTATAATTCATAACTTTTATTACATTCTGTTATGAATTGTTTTATAATAATTTATAATCCACTAATTAGTGGCAAAGGGACAACTCTGTGTTAATGACTAATATACATACACCAAAACTCCATTTCTATCTCTTACTATCCAGACAAGTAAATATGACTTGTTTGGTTCAGGTTTATGTATGGAGTGACATTACATTGTCTTCAGTTCCACTAATTTGATTGGTCTTCTACTTTCACTTTACTTCATCACTTCACCTGAAAACAAAGGAAACCATACACTTCTACTGCATATTTCCATTTACCTCCCACTACTTCAGAAACCACACTCGTAACCATCTAGTACTATCACTACTAACTCTGTTATCATAACTGCCCTTTTACCATAATAACAGATATTTTATAAGCTTTATATAGTCTATTGAGTTGTTATTTAACTAATATAGGAGTGTAATGAGGATAAAAATGTTTTTTTTCTTTTTAGATTGCTAATACACAAAGAAAAACAATGAACATCACAGCTTTTTAATCTTATCCTTCTCTAACACTGCCTAAATTAAGCAATAATTATCAGAAACATTTTAGACTCACTTTCAGTCCATCTTTATCTTGCTTTTTGAAATAATACCATTATGTTGTTTGATGGACTTAACCTACTATGCCTGATAAGTCACTATGTTTAATGAAAAAAAATCTCCCCTCCCTTTCAAATATTAAGGTGTTAGTAAACCCATGCCTTTTAAGATAATGTAATTTTAGTAATGTGTCTGCTACTTTTCATGCTTGGTAATGTTACTTCATTTTTCTCAAATGAATTTTTTTTCAAAACTTATTTTAGATTTAGAAATATAACACACTTCCATATCTATATAAAAACATGCAAATTTATTAACTCATTTATTGTCAAACATGTAAATAATTTCCTCTGTGAAAAAATCCACAGTAATAATTTATGGAAGAATGGTAGCAGGATAAAAGGTTTGGAAACTAAATGGAAATACAGGATAATTCTATTGCCAAATCTTTCTGTCAGAGAATTTCATATAATAAAGTTATTTTTTTAGATCAACCTAAATAAAAATAACATTAATAATGATATTTTTCTTGTGGAAAGAAAATAAATATATATATACATATATATATTTTGAACAAGATGTAATTTCATCTAAAATTGTAATAAATAAACTGACATCAGTCTTTTCTCTGTAATTATTTTCATCTCTCAAGAGTATTTATCAAAATTTATTAACCATATATCTATCAAGAATATGCAGATATTTTTTGAATGTGTAGGTGCATGTTTTTGTCTCTCTCTGCTCAATAATTTCTGTGATGCAACTCTGAATTTGTTCTTGTTTGTTTGTTGGTTGGTTTTTTACTATTTTTATCATTAACAACAATAATAGTTTAATTAATCACTAATAACTTCATTAGATAGAGAATGCAGCTATATTAAGAATGAAAAAGTACTGTAGGCTAAAACTATGATTTTACTCCCAATACTATGTAATATAATATTGATTGGCAGTATCAAACAAAATGTCTTGTGGTGTTTAATTACACTAATTGACATTCTGATTTTGCATCCTGCAAGGTCTTGATAAAATAAATACCAGTCAAGAACTGGAGTTGGTTGTAATCAATTCTATTCTCACTAAAATTTTGAAGCCTTGTATTTATGTTTAAAATTAGTACTTCATAATATAATATAGGCTTTCATTTCTTAAATTTACTTTGTAGCATCATCAGCTTCTTGGTATTCTTCTAATTTAATGTTGTAGTAGTAGTAGTAGTAGTAGTAGTAGTAGTAGTAGTAGTAGTAGTGCAGATTTTCTTTCCTTGGCTCAAGACCTGTGGAAAAGATGAACTGGAATTGATAGTTGTTCATAGCTTTTTCAAGAGAATTCTTTCATTTGATGATTTTCCTTTGTCATTATAACCTTTAAGAAGGGTATAAATGTTATATGATCTCATCCACCTCTGTTTTAAATTTGTTGTCTTATTTTCTTTCACTAGTTTCAGTTTTTAGACTAGCCATGCCAGAGCCCTACCTTATGTTAAAATAAGAAATGTATTATTTCAAGAGTGATGGATAATAGAATTGCTAAAATGCCAACTTACAATATTTAGTTTTGTCTCCTCAAAGTGCATTGACATAACTTTGCCTTTTGTTCTTGCAGGGCCGATAAGACAAGCAGGTTAGAGTCAATTACATGAACGGCATGTCCCCCTCAAAAAATGTATAATTCCGTGGCGATGTTAGTGACAGTCTATAGTTACTTCCCTTGCGGCATTGAATTATGCCCCTTTACGTTCTGAACTAAAATCTACTGGGATCAACTGTTTTTCATTTCTACAGAGTCAGGCCCGTAAATGTCAGTAATATATTAAAAGTTGATCAATCGCCTATAATTCTTCCCAGTTAATGTATGGCAAATTTTATTCAAATAAAATTGAAAAAATGTTACCTAATGTAACTTGATGAAAACAATTCACTTGATGAAAACAATTCACTTGATAAAATTAAGGGTGTGGTACTTTTTCTCTCCTTTCAAAGAACTGTTAGCTGTTTATGTCTTGTAAAAATATATGCTTTGAGTTTCACCTCATTCACTGCTGATTGCTGTAATGATTATAATGATACAATGTTATATAGTCTCCTCTTATTTGAAGATGCTAGGTTCAGTAGCGCTCAAGTACATGTCCTGTCATATCTATTTACATTCTAAGTTCAAATTTTGCCAGTGTCAGTTTTGCCTTTCATCATTCCAGGGTTAACAATATAAATACCTGTCAAGTAAGTATTCAAGTGACTCAGTTTATTCTCAGTCTACCCCTCTTTTGAGAGGGACCAGTGTTGGAAATTAATATTATTGAAATTGTAATGTCTGATCTCCCAGATTCATATCTGAAGCATCAATTCTACTAACCTAAATGAAATGATCATAAGTCATCCTTCTGGCATTAATATGATAAATACTAGTCATGTGCTGATTTTGTTTCAGTCTCTCTTCCCTAAAATGTATAGCCATGTTAAAACTGCTATAAATCATTATTATACTAGCAGAAGCTTTAGCGTGCTGGACAATCTGTCATTGGTTACGTGTCTTTATGTTCTTAGTTCAAATCCTGAAAGCTGAATTTGCCTTTCATCCCTCCAAAGTTTACAAACAAGTACCAGTAATATACTGCAGTTGAATGCATTGGCTATACCCCCTCCTTCCTCCCCTACAAATTTGTGGCCTTGTGATAATGTAAAACAAGCTATTATTATTATTATCTATGATGCTGTAGAAAGAGCCATAATTGATAATAGCATTAGCCTTCAGTTTCAGAAGTATTAATTATGAAACTCAGTAGTTCAATATTTTTATTTCCTATTCATGTCATCGTCGTCGTCATCATTATTATTAATGAGGCAAAGAAAGAATTGGTAAAGAATTGGACAAAATTGCTTGTGGAGAATAAAGCTTCACCTCTATGTTTCTAGTTAAAATTCTGTTGAGATTAACTTCCTGGCATAGATAAAATAAGTGCCAATAACAAACTGACAGGGGTTTAATTAAATCAACTGCAACTCCTCCATAAAATGTTATGGCTTTCCACCAATGTTAGAAATCCTTATTATTTTATTATTAGGCTGGTGGATTGGCAGAAATATTAGGGGCATGAAGCAAAAATGTCTTGCAGTACTTTTTCCAGCTCTTTTACATTCTGAGTTCAAATCCCACAAAGGTAAACTTTGTCCTTCATCTTTCCAAAGTTGATAAAATAAAGTACCAGTTATAGCTTGATATAATTCACTGTTCTCTCCCACCAATTTTCTGGCCTTGAATTTATGTTTAAAATCATTATTGTTGTTATTGAGACAGTCAGAATGGCTTAAATAGTAGAGTGCTCAACTGAATCTATTTATGTCTGTTTCAACTTCTGTCTCATTTCTGATTTTAAAATTTTCCAGTAAAAAGGATAAATAAAGTCTATATATTATACTGCAGACAACTGTATTGTCTACCATTATAGAATGTTAGTAAAATATTATTATTGGATGGTGAATGGCACAGTTGTTAGACCATATACCTTTATGTTCTGAGTTTAAATCCTGTTGAAGTCACCTTTGCCTTTTATTCTTCTGTGGGTCAATAAAATGAGTGCTAGGCAAAACTGAAGTTTGAGGTAATTGATTATAAACTCCTCCCAAATTTATGATCATGTACCTAAATTAGGAATAATGATTACTATTGTTATTAATGCTGTGAAGTCACAAATAGAGTACCGAGCTAAGATACCTTGTGATATGTAGTTACTTCCCTTTATATTTTAAGTTTAAATCCCACCAGTGTTGACATTGCTTTGCTTTTCATGTCTCTTTCCCAGAAGGTGATAAGATATATACAATGCATGTACTTGGGTTGGGTCGGATCAATTCAGTATATATATATATATATATATATATATATATATATATATATATATATCCTTCCTTACAAATTTATAGTATTTGTGCCAATGTAAGAAATCATTATTTATTATGCTCATATGGCAGTGAACTGGCAGAATTGTTAGCATGTCGGATAAAATGCTCAGCAGCATTTCTTCTGACTCATTACATTCTGAGTTCAAATTTCACCAGGGTCAACTTTGCCTTTCATCCTTTTGGGGTCGATAAAATAAGTACCAGTTGAGCACTGGGGTCGATGAAATCGATTGACCACCTCCCACTGAAAAATTGCTGGCCTTGTGCCAAAATTTGAAACTATTATGTATTATTCATACCTGCCACATGCACACACACACACACACATATAAACCAATATGTCTTTTAAATTTATCTGCTGAGTGAAAGGAAGAAAGAAAGCAATTATTTATTAAAACACATTGTCATTATGGTTTTTTTCTTGTTTCATCCAATTTCATTTGTATTTTGTATATGTTTACTCCCACACCACCTAACCAATCTTCACTTAACAGGAATGTCTGAAATGTCTTGGGGGTTGTTTCTGTTTTTGTTGTTGTTTACTTATAACTGCTGTAATTTGAAATTACATAAATTTGTTGTTGTCAGGTCTCTACTAGAGATTTGCACAGTTACCTCACAATATATTGTTGTAATACATTAAGGGACAGTAGGAAGACATATTAAATGCTTTGTAGTATTTTGCCTCTTCATGCTCAGAGTTCAAATCCCAACATTATCGATTTTGCCTTTCATCCTCCCTGGATTGATAAAATAAGTACCGGTAATACACTAGAGAAGTAGTAAAATGTGTGGTCACTATGTACCACGTTAGATTTAATTTTTCTCAATTCATACCTCTTCTGTTAATGTGTATTTATAGAATAAGCTCTGTATGTGTGTGTGCGTGTGTGTGTCATTGATAGATGAAATTTTTTTGTTCTCATTTACACACACATGAAATTTGCCCACCATAAACATAGACAACAACCTACTATAAGCTGCTCTGAGTTTGTCATTGGAAGAAATATTACACAGGAACTCAATAGTAAAACCCATTGAAATTTGTATATATATATATATATATATATATATATATATATATATATATATATATATATATATATATATATATATGTGTGTGTGTGTGTGTGTGTGTGTAATTTACTCCATATAGACTTTATATAGAGGGATACATATCAAGACCTTTATATAAATGTATAAGCATTATCACACACACGTATATGTATACACATACACATATACTTGCAAAGAAACAGATCAATAAATATGCATACACACAGATACACTTATCTCTGTAAACAATCTATTTTGTGTAATTCTCTGTTATATTTTTTAACTCAGCAGATAATTAGTAAATTCCTGGCAACAACATTCACTGTCTTCATAAAAAGCACTTTTTTTCTTGTTCCTTTTTTTTTTTTACAACCTGACATTACTAACAACAACCATTTCTATTGTAAATACTCCCATATTGACTGTTCATAATTTTATTATTATATTATCTAGATGTTGGCTTAACTCAAAAAGAAATTTAAAAACAAAAAAAAAATCCGTACAAAAGACGCACATGGAATCATTGCAAGTCTCATCACTTGCAATGATGAATTTAGCTGCCTTATTGAAGGTGTTACAAAGCCTTCTTACTGATTACAACTCAAGTCAAGTTTTACTCAACTCATTTACACCTCATTACATAACAAGCTGGATTTTTACTTTCATTTTCTTTTATTTATAATTCCTGAATTGTTCTGAGTTAGGTCAGGTTCAGAGTAGCCCTACTGGGTGGGAAAAAGGAATACTAGGCAGAGGAGATTAGATGTAATATTTTCATGATGTAGATTGTATGACATGAAGTTTGTCCCAATTATTTTGTTAGACACACTTTATAAATAAAACTTTCAAACCATCATTCATACACACACACACACACACACACACTCTCTCTCTCTCTCTCTCTCCCAGAAATCTTAAAAGATCTGTGGCAATCTATAAATTATAAATCCCAAATATTTATTACCCATATATGTCTGTAAGCTCACACACACATGTATTTATATACATATTCTATATATATATATATATACATGCATATTTATTTATATACATACATACATACATAATGGGATAATACTACCAGACAACATTAAAACTGTCAGTTTGGAAATAAGTTTAGTAGAATCCTGTTTATACTTTATGTGTCTATTTTCCATATGTCAATAAAAGAGGATATTTAGAACAATAGACAATAATAATGATTTCATTATTACCACAAGAGCCAAAGATAGGGGATCATTACTAACATGAGTTACAGAAATTATAGTATACAAATATGTGATAGTCTCCAAAGAGAAAAACCATTATTTAGGGTCAAGAATTGCCCTGGTTACTAAGAGTAAGTAGATTATCCCAGTTATATTCCCTGGTTTACAGATGCCTGCTGACAGTAGGCCTATTCAGTTGGAGTATCCTCACCATCCTCACAAAAAAAAAAAAATAATAATAATAATAATAATAATGAAAGATATAAAATTTGATTAGGATGAAGCAATGCTATTTCAATTACTTTTAAACTTGACTTGAGTTGTATATAACATATGAGCTGAGAAATAGGTAAATCTCTCTGAAGCAGTGTTAAAATCTTTGCTGTGATGGCATAGTCTTTGAATGGCACTGTTGGATGGTCTAACCCTCATTAACCATGTGGGAATGTCAGATGCCGCCTAAGAGGAAATACCACTCTCACATTAATTTTGAAATCTATCTCCATTGGTACGTAACTCTCAATTTTGAGTTTCACTATCAATAGAGAGAACTTTCACACCATTGACTTTTGAAATTAATTTTGAAGGAAAAAATATAATATTAAAAAAATATATGCGTATGTGCATATATATACATAAGTATATGTATATGTTTACATATGTGTATATATGTATGTGTGTATATATACACACACACACACGTGTGTGTGTGTATATGTATATATATATATATATATATATATATATATATATTAATAAAAAAAAATTTAACAATTTGTAAATTAATTTGTGTAATGATGTCGACTGAAGTTTGAAATTGATTAACATGTTGTCTGTCACCAATAGCGACATCTGAAGCAGTTGTTGGTGAAAATATATCTTGACAATTTTAACGGAGTGAAATGAAGTGAGGTTAGGTGCAGGGAACACAGTATAGTCCCCTCCCTAACTGATTTGCTGACTGGTGCTGATGGAGCAGGAGAGGAAAATGGACTGATGATGTTGTTTTTACCTATAATTTCTATGTTATTGCAAAGGTGATATATTTTTTGAAATCCCCAAAATTGGACTATACAACTTGTTTTGGTCCCTAAAACCTACCCTGAACACCTTGGTATCTGCTCTCCACACATCTTGCTGAAATCAGCTAAGTTTAGAAAAAAAAACATTTGGAAAATTTTTTTAATTAAGACAAAAAAATGTGAACTTGTAAATTATTATATCAACTATTTGCAAGGAATGTTATGTGCAATAAAATATTTATTGGTACTATTTTATTCAAGTTGTTTCTATTGTTGTCTTTTTTATTCTTTTTTTTTTTTTCAGACACTGAATGATTGAGAAGTCAAGATTAATGAAGCATAGTTAATGATTGATTTGATTTGTAAGTTGATGAAGATCAGGGGTAGGAATGGAGTTCTAGGATTTTTTTATTCTTTCGTAGAAAAATTGAATAAGGTGTTTTATGCAAAGTCATGAAAATGGAATATAAAGAGGAAATAATTGAACATAAGTATTTAGTATTACATTTCTGTTATTAATTCCTGGGTAGCACATGCAAATAAAAATACCATCTTTTATTGTCAAGTTCCTAATGTTTTTTACTGTAGCTTCAATGGAAACTTGGAGTGACATTTCCATAGGTATTTTTTGATGGAAGAAGCATTAGCATAAAAGTCTTCTTTAACCTGCATGTGAACCTATGTGATGGTACTTCCAATGTGGAATTCATTGTATTTGCTACAGGGAAATTTAGGTGTAGATTTGATATTGCAGAGATTGTAGTAGTAGCAGTAGAGAGAGAGAGAGAGAGAGCACTACACAGTATCATACCTGTGTTTGTAGAATATTGATGAAAGATCATTGCACATATCAAGAAAACAACTTTGCACTTCACTCCTAACTAAAACTCTTATAGTTTCTGCAAATGCTACTCCTCATTATCAGCTGAAGGCAACTCTGACTGAACTGACCTCTTTGATCAAAAGCATTCTGGTATTGACCATCAATCTCTTTTAAGATGACAGGATGTGATTTGAGAGAAATTTGATATTTCCATACAAGTTCATATATTGGTTAATCTTATAGTTGGAAAACTTAGTGTGATGACCAAACTCATATTCTTGCTGTGTAGTTAGAAAGTAGTCATTAAGATGCCAAAGAATAAACAAATAAGGAGAAATGGCAACCAAATGAAATTGCACAAAGAGGAAATACAAAAAGATAACAGTGTTAGAGATGGATTTTCGAACTAGTTTAAATAAATAAATGGTCATTTCTTCTTAATGAGTTTTTCACTGGTGGAGTTCACTTTTCTAAATCAGAAATAATTATATTTATGTTCAATCTAATACATACACGAGTAAAATATTGAGCCTATAATTTTGTACCAGTTACAATTTTCTGTAACTATGTATAAACATATACTTTTTTTAAATACATGACATTTTATTTTATGATGCAGTGTTCAAGTTTATCTTGTTTCAATGTTGCAGATATAGCTGTGTACAAGGGGGTGCTGAAAAGTTCCTGGCTTCTGAGTTCTTTTACAGGGTTTAGAAAAACTGAAGGACTACTGCAATAAGTATGTGAATCTGAGAGAGGAATATGATGAATGAAACTATAATTAACTGCTCCTCCTGTATTTTCTTTTACCCAAAGCCAGGAACTTTTCAGCACCTCTTTGTAGATACAGAGTTTACTTTGTAACTATTGCATATCCACTTTTGGCAAGTATCCAAGTATCTTCTACTATAGGCTCGGGCTGATCAATGCCTTGTGAGTGGAGTTAGTTGATGGTAGCTGTGGAAGTCCATAACATGTATGTGCTTGAATGTTGACGTTTCTATATCCTCACATGAGACATCTGAGCAAAAAGTCTACCACATTTTAATGTAAAAACAACTGCTGCAATTCACTATGTAATCTGTAAGGCCTTCTCTGAGGAGGGTCCTTACTGAAGACAGGCCAAAACAAAACAATACTTTATGTACATTGCCCAACAGTTTAATCAAAAACTAAAATATATGTCTGCAGTCCTACATGGTGTATAAAATCAAATGTAGCAAACTTTCATACACACATACTACAGAGCAGAGACATTAGCTATCAACACCTTTTCTTCATAAATTTCCTGAAGAAGGGTCCTAACTCTGAAATATTGAGATAACATTGACTTGAATTATTAATTTTTATAACTTACATTATTTTGGCTTAAAAAAAAATATTTAAAACATTATGTTTGTATGTATGTAAATATGATCATCATAATCCTCATTTAACATCCATTTTACCTTGCTTGCAAGGGTCAGGTGGAATTTATTGAGGCAGATTTTTTATGGCTGAATGCCCTTCCTGTTGCCAACTCTCACCTGTTTCCAAACAAGGTAATATTTGCTCGTACCTAAATCATGTTTTTCACAGAAGATTGAAAACAACCAGCCTTGCTTGTATGATGATGATGTTATCACATGATGTTTAGATAAGAGTGCACTCAAACACACACACTCACACACATTTAATATACAGGCGGTTAGCTGGCAGAAATGTTAGCACACCAGACGAAATGCTTAGCGGTATTTCATCTGTCTTTATGTTCCAAGTTCGACTTTGCCTTTCATCCTTTCAGGGTCGATAAATTAGGTACCAGTTGCTTACTGGGGTAGATCTAATCGACTGGCCCCCTCCCCAAAAAATTTCGGGCCTTGTGCTTAGAGTAGAAAAGAATATAGAGAATTTAAACTCAAGCTACTATAAAAACATGATTCCCTGACAAGCTTGAATAACAAATCATGTATTTCCTAACAATCTTTCAGACTCAAATACACAACATAGCTGGTCTTTTTTTTTTTTTTTTTTTTTTGAAAAAACGAGAAACAATACTGGTCTTTGAAAAAGGTCGCTGGTTTTTGAGAAAACATAAGAAAGTACAAGAAGCTAAAAAAAAAAAGAAGTGTAATGTAAAAATAAAATAGATAGTTAAGAGTTGGTCCATTTGACTCAGAATTAATATGGTTGATGTAAGTTAATGCAATGGGAAGATGGTCAAAATTTATGAGGCTACACACTGAATTAGAAGAGGGTGGTGTTTTCCATTTCAGTAATTTATCCAGACACTTACATTTAATAAAAAGTTTCAGTTCTGGAAATATTAGGTCAGTAGAATTCTTAAATCTAAAATAACAATAAATATGAGATCTTTCAGTTAAGCTGGCAATCTTTCTGATTCTTTAACATATGGCATGGATTGTTCTACGATGCTCCACTTGATGGTGTGTGGTATGTAGTTGGCCTTCAGATCCTAAATACAACTCTCTAATTTCATGACTTTATTATTTACAAGTCAGAAAGAAGATTGGTGCTCGCATATCTTTTTTAAAATTACTTTCACATATACTAACGTATTAAATGAGAACAAGTGCTCAATACTGCATTTGATCAATAAACATTCTTTGTTTGTAAATTAAGTGTCACCAATTATTTCGTGTGGGAAGTTTGCATTTACTGAATATTGTATCAATGTACCTAAACCTTGTAACATTGTATATAGGTGCAGGCATGACTGTTTGGTTAAGAAGTTTTCCTCCAAATTATGTGGTCTTAGGTTCAGTCCCACTGCATGACACATTGGGCAGATGTCGTCTACAATAGCCCCAGGCTAACCAAAGACTTGTATGTGGACTTGGTAAAGAGAAACTGAATGAAGCCCATCATGTATGTGTGTGTGTGTTCTTTATTTGTGAATTAACAGTGCTACAATTAGTTTCATACAGAAAGTTCACATTTTTCGAGCACACCACTTGTGAATATTGGTAACCATGTCCATGTTGGATATGACATGAGATTACACAAAATTATACAAGACTTCGGAATTTTTTTTTTTTTTTTTTTCCCCTTGTAGATAAGTGGAGACAACTCACTTGGGTACTTGTATTGGCCTTGGGGTTATTTTGCAAGTATTTATGTTCAACTCAGATTAATTGCATTAAACAAGAACATTCATATATACCTGCGTATATAAATGTATACTAACATATACAACATGTGATTCATGCCTGCATTTTGTAGATGTATTTGCATGTGTATCTAATCATTTGTAGGCTTTACTCAGGTTTGAATGTATATTAGTCCATGAAACTGTAAGTACATAAAATATATTTTACAAATTGTATGATGTCTTGTATCTGTGTTATGTATATGTTATACATATCTGTGCAGTCTAGAATTCCAGCATGAGTTCCTATGAGCGTATGTTTATTATGCATATTGATACTTATAATCAATAGTAACATTGTATCTCATTCTGGTTGAATAGAGCTGGTGAATGGGGGAATCATACTTGAAATTATTTCATAGCTTAAATTGTTGTTTGTACATGCAAGAGTGGAGGCGCAATGGCCCAGTGGTTAGGGCAGCAGACTCGCGGTCATAGGATCGCGGTTTCGATTCCCAGACCGGGCGTTGTGAGTGTTTGAGCAAAAACACCTAAAGCTCTACGATGCTCCGGCAGGGTATGGTGGCAAACCCTGCTGTACTCTTTCACCACAACTTTCTCTCACTCTTACTTCCTGTTTCTGTTGTGCATGTAATTCAAAGGGTCAGCCTTGTCACTGTGTCACGCTGAATATCCCCGAGAACTACGTTAAGGGTACACGTGTCTGTGGAGTGCTCAGCTACTTGCACGTTAATTTCACGAGCAGGCTGTTCCGTTGATCGTATCAACTGGAACCCTTGACGTCGTAAGCGACGAAGTGCCAACAACTGTACATGCAAGGGGAGAAGTTTTCTTCTTGATGTTCAAAATGTTCATTGTTGAAGTTATGTTTCATTTCTCTGTTACACAAAGCTCGCATCTGCTGCCTCATCCCTTATATCTGTTGGCTTTCACTATGATACTCTAGTTTATTTGGGTGGGTGAATGTCATATAGAACAGACAGAGAAAGAAGTCAGCATACTTTTTATCCAGAAGTTATAATGTTCTGGTCAGTGCGTTGTTGTCAATCTATCAGATGTGTTTTAGGATTGGTTTAGGATATTTGAGTGTATAGCAACAGCACCTTCCCAGAATTTGCAACTAGGGTATGGTAACTTTATATCTAGGAAATATAATATTCTAACCATTTGATAGTTTGAAACTTGATGGAAGTGCTTACAAAAATTCCCCAATATTCAGTGAACTCTTACTTCTGTTGGCAACAAAAGGGTTCTCTCACTGAGTGAAAAGAAGATTTTAGGATGTTTTTGTATGAACAAGAATGTTGCATTGTAGTGAGATGTGGGTCCTGAATGCAGAGGACTTGCAAAGACTAGAGAGCAATGAAGCTTGTATGCTCTTTTAGTTGTGCAATGTAAGCGTGCATGTATGACAAAGTGTTAATGTACTGAGAGAAAAATTAGACATAAGAGGAGTCAGATGTAGTGTGCAAGAGAGAAGACTACACTGGATTGGTCATGTAATGCATATGGATGATGAGAGCTGTATATAGAAGTGCCAATTGCTTAAAGTGGATCGAACTTGTAGAAGGAAACCCAGAAAGACATGAGACAAAGTAGTGAAGGCTGACAAAAGACTGAGACAACTGGTAATTTACTGTGCTCAAGAGAGACCATCTATCACAACAGAAATGATATCCTAAATCCATTGCCCCACCCTGTGATTCTATGGATTTATGAGACACACACTCAAAAGGAAAAGATATACTTTTACTTAATCAGGAAAGAACTCTATCATTATGTTAATCGTGATGGCACTTGTGCCCAGCGTCACCTTTGTGGCATGTGTAAAGACTTTCGAGCGAGAACGTTGCCAGTGCCGCTGGACTGGCTCCTGTGCAGGTGGCACATAAAATACACCATTTTGAGCCTGGCCGTTGCCAGTACCACCTGACTTGGCCTTCGTGCCGGTGGCACGTAAAAGCACCCACTACATTCTCGGCGTGGTTGGCGTTAGGAAGGGCATCCAGCTGTAGAAACTCTGCCAAATCAGTCAAATTGTCCAACCCATGCTAGCATGGAAAGCGGACGTTAAATAATGATGATGATGATGATGATGATGTTCTTATATTTTGATAAAAATCTGTCAAATTTTTCATATTTTTCCTTGATTTCACATCTTTTGAGTAAATGTCTATTTAGAGAGTCTGCAAAATTATTTTAAGAAACAGCCACAATATCCTGAAAACCAGGCTTTTTTATGTGTGTGTGTGTGTGTGTGTGTGTAGTGGATCTTGCAGACATGGCGTGGATCTGATCCTACATAGCTAAATTTAAATTAACAGTTCAACAATACTTTTCTCACGGTAAAACAATAGTTTTTTTTCTGACAGTAGTTACATTTGCCAGATGCCTTAGCTAAGCAAAATATTGCCTTCGCCAAGCAAAATATTGCCTTCGCCCACCCGTCCGTACGTGCTGTCACCATCGGCCGACCAGTTTCCTCCTCCACCTCGCCCGCACCGTCGCTACGCTGAGCTCTCCGACTCAAAGGGATGTGCTCGCCTCTTCTTTCTGCCGACGGTCGAACCCGCGTAACCCGCCGTGCGATCAACTCTACACGGCCAGCGCATCCCCAATTCTTCCGCCGACCACCCGCCCGCCTCATAGTGAGCACTGTTGCCGTTGTTCCACGCCCCGCGCCACGTCAGATCCGCTCACTCACTCGCTTGCTCGCCAGCCCGCCAGCAGCTGCCCATCCGTTCGTGCTGTCGCCATCGGCCGACCAGTTTCCTCCTCCTCCTCGCCCGCACCGTCGCTACGCTGAGCTCTCCGACTCAAAGGGATGTGCTCGCCTCTTCTTTCTGCCGATGGTCGGACCCGCATAACCCGCCGCGCGATCGACTCTACATGGCCAGCGCGTCCACGATTCTTCCGCCGACCACCCACCCACCCGCCCGCCTTGCAGGGAGTGCTGTCACCGTCATTCCACGCCTCGCGCCACAGCAGATCCGCTCGCCCGCCGGCAGCCACCGTTTCGTTCGTGCTCCCGTTCCATTCATGCTCGCGTACCGTTTGGCTGTCCGGTCTCTTGCGGGGTTCTCGTTTCCGTTTCCGCACGTTTCCTTTTCGTCCCCTCGCCGACCCGCGGCCTCGTCGTCGTTGTCTTCAAGGACCTGGTCAGGTTACGCCACTGACCTCGTGTCGCGTCGCCGCCGGTGCGGCGGACGGGCTAGTTATCACTTCCTGATCCGCCACAGGCGACGCGACATCACCGAAAGAGAACGATGCCGTGTGTTCGTCCCGCTAGCCCGGGACGGAATAACCGTGGCTTCAACTCCGGGTGTCGCGGCGGTGGTGCCCGCAATCTCCTCACACTCACCATCCCGGCATCGTCGTTGCTTTGGTGCGTTCGGTGGCCGACAATGCCGTTTTCGTCATCGCACACACGCTTCTCGTTGACCGCAGCCCGTGCTGCTGCAGCAGCAGTAGTCTGTCGCAATCGTTTCGGAGCGGCCGCTCGCTCGCGCGCGCTCGGTCGGTGGCTTGGGCGGAGGCAACCATCGTAGCGGAAGAAGGGAAAGCAGCTGTCCCGCCTACTCGCTGCACGTCATCCTCTTCTCATCTCGTCTGACCGTCCGTTTCTGTGTTGCGCATGGTGGCTGCAGCCAGAAACCGCCTCGCTTCTTCGACCCGCACCGGCGCCCATCCTTCCGCAGCGGCCCGGTGTGCGGTAGTCGGATCGCAAACCGTTTCTACTCGGCGAACTCTTTTTCTTCATCGTGCACGCTTCTCCGCTTCTACCGCAGTGCAGCGGATTAGGATGCGTACGTACGTACGAACGGCCGCCGCTGCAGCCTCCTCCGAGCGCTCGTCCACTCAACTCGGCGGCGGCCGCGATTCAGTCTCCTCTTCGCTCGTTTGCTCTCCGCGCGCGGCGGCGGCGATGGCAGTGGGCCTTCCTCGACCGCCTTCCGCTCGCCGATCGACGCGACGGAGAAGCTACTACAGCGACGACGACGATACCTTGTTGTTCCTGCCAGTAGTCATATGCTTGTCTCAAAGCTTAAGCCATGCAAGTGTAAATTCATGCCGTAAACAAATGGTGAAACCGCGAATGGCTCAGGAACCGGACCTAATCCTCGGGACCGTATTCCTCACCGCGAAGAGAGTGGATAACTGTGGCAATTCTAGAGCTAATACATGCAACCGAAGCCGCGATCGCAGGTCGCACCCGGGTGTCGGGCCAAAAAACGGCTTCCGGCAGCCGCCACTGCGCCTCCGCGCGCTCGGCGTCGCCGCCGGTCGCCTGCTCAACCGGGTCCGGGGCTGCGCGGTTCCCGCGCCAGTTCCCGCCGGTTGCAACGATACGGTCGGCCTTCTGCATTGGTCGCGACGCAAATATTAGACTGAGACCGACGCGTACAGGCCGTCGCAGCAGCCGCCGTGCTCCACGAGCGGGTCGAGGCGTGCGGCGGCTTCACGCCCCTTTGATTTTGGTGACTCTGGATAACTGTCAGTACGATCGCACGGGCTAGTATCGACTAGCCTTCGCGCGACGGGTCCCCCGCGAGTCCACCCTATCAACTGTCGACGGCCCGGTAAGTGCCGACCGTGGTGGCAAAGGGTAACGGGTTCGATTCCGGAGAGGGAGAATGCAAAACGGCTACCACATTCAAGGAAGGCAGCAAGCCCGCAAATTACCCACTCCCGGCACGGGGAGGTAGTGACGAAAAATAACGACGCGGGACTCTGTCGAGGCCCCGCAATCGGAATGAGTACACTTCAAATCCGTTAACGAGGATCGACCGGAGGGCAAGACTGGTGCCAGCAGCCGCGGTAATTCCAGCTCCGGTAGCGTATATTAAAATTGTTGCGTTTGAAAAACTCGTAGTCGGATTTCGGGTCTCAAAAACGTGCCCCAGCACGTTCGGGGCGACGGCGCCGTCGCGGGTGCGCCTCGAGCGCGTCCGCTTCGGTCGTCCGTTCGCACTCCCGGCCCTATTCGCCGGTGCGTGCGCGGAGCTCTGCGCGCATCGTCGCTGCGTCGACCGCTCCGGCAGCCCGTCTCCGCCTCCGCTCCACCCGTCCGGTCGGCACGCGAGCGTTCGGCTTCGCCTTCACCGGCGTCGCCGTCGCCGCTGCCGGCGCCGGTTCGCGGTAGGGTGGAACAAACGGAGCGGGCGCCGCCGGGTGTCACCGTTCGCACGCGTTGCGGTAGCGCGTCCACCCGGTCGTTTCGGCCCGCACGGTTCCTCCGAGGGTGCTCTTCGCCGAGTGTCCGAGGCGGCCGGTACGTTCACTGTGAAAAAATTAGAGTGCTCAGAGCGAGCCCCGCCGTCTTGCATACGAAAAGCATGGAATGATGGAAAATGGCCTCGTCCGCGCGTCGTCCGTCGGTCTCCGTTCACGACGAGGCAATGATCGAAGGGAGCGATCGGGGCCACTCGTATTGCGACGTTAGAGGTGAAATTCTTGGATCGTCGCAAGATGCACTGCAGCGACGGCGTGTGGCAAGCACGTTTTCCTCGATCAAGAGCGAAAGTCGGAAGTTCGAAGACGATCAGATACCGTCATAGTTCCGACTGTAAACGATGCCGACTGGCGCGCCACCGGCGTTCGCTTCGATGACCTGGCGGGGAGCCTGCGCGAGGAGCCTGTGCGGGAAACCATAGTCGGTTCCGGGGGAGTATGGTTGCAAAACAGAAACTTAAAGGAATTGACGGAAGGGCACCACCAGGAGTGGAGCCTGCGGCTTAATTTGACTCAACGCGGGAAAACTCACTCGGTCCGGACACCGGTAAGATTGACAGATCGATAGCTCTTTCTCGATTCGGTGGGTGGTGGTGCATGGCCGTTCTTAGTTGGTGGAGCGATTCGTCTGGTTGATTACGATAACGAACGAGACTCCGGCCTGCTAACTAGCGCGTCGATTAGTGCTTTTCCGGTAGCGAGGCGGCGCCGAAGCCGTCGTCGGTAGCTCCGCGCGCGGCCCGGGCTTGCCGTTGCCGCCGCTCTCCTTCGCGTCCGGCGTTGCGGCCGCGTCCGGCGTTGCGGCCGCGTCCGGCTGCCGCCTTTCCCTCGCGGGGGAGGCGGTTTGCGCGGCGTGGTTGCGGCGTCGGTTGCAGAGCGGCGGCGGTGACCCGGTCGGCTCGGCCCGCGCGAGCACGGCGGCGGCACGCCGTCGCGCCCGGGCCAGTCGGTTGGTGAACGCAGCGCTTCTTAGAGGGACGGGCGGCAGAAAGCCGCACGAGGCGGAGCGATAACAGGTCTGTGATGCCCTTAGATGTCCGGGGCCGCACGTGCGCTACACTGGAGTTATCAGCGGGCGCGTCTTCCCCGGCCTGAGAGGGTCGGGAAACCTCTGAACCACCTCCCGTGATAGGGATCGGGGCCTGGAACCAACCCCGTGAACAAGGAATACCCGGTAGGCGCAGGTCATCAGCCCGCGTCGATCTCGTCCCTGCCCTTTGTACACACCGCCCGTCGCTACTACCGGTGAGGTCCTCGGATCTGGCCGACGAGTCCGCTTACGCGCGGCGGCGTCGGCGTTCCGCGCCGTCGTCGGCGCGTTCTCTGATGGCCCGGAGAAGACGACCGAACCCGATCGCTTCGAGGAAGTAAAAGTCGTAACAAGGTTTCCGTAGGTGAACCTGCGGAGGGATCATTACCGCAGCCTGCATAGCAGCAGCAGCAACCCGCCCGTTGCCTGCCGTTGCAGCCCTGCTCCTCGCCAATCACTCCTCGCCTTCCGGCGCGATCCAGCCGGTTTCGTAAGCCGCAGCCGGGCCCCTCGCACTCGTCGGCCCTCTAACAGTGCAGCTGCAGCCGAGCAACAAGAAGCAGCAGCGGCGGACGAAGCCCGCACTCGTTCCCTGCTGTCGTCTCTCTCTCTGCTGCTGCTGCCGACCGCGCAGTTTTCACCCAGCCTGCGCCCGCCCTCATACAGTGCGCTAGGCCGACGGTGCTGCACGCTTTGCGGTTCCACGAACCTCAATTTCTCTCTCGTCTTCCTTCGTTTCCTCGCCCGCGTCCGCCAGCGCCTCCGGCCGTCGCGGTATTTAACATGAAAGACAGCTTCGGCAGTCGCGCGCTGTTCCGCTGCCGCAGCCCTTGCAACTCCTCGCCTAATTCTATTTCCTTTTTTCCGTTCGCTTTCCTTTTTTGTCGACCGCCGCCGCCTCAGCAGCAGCACCGGTAGCGCGGTCGTCAGTACTAGTAGTAGCAAATACTGAAACCCTGGACGGGGGATCACTCGGCTCGTCCGTCGGTCGATGAAGAGCGCGGCTATCCGCGTGAACTGATGCGAATTGCAGGACTCGGTGAACATCGACACCTCGAACGCACATTGCGGCCCCGGGATCCCATCGTCCCGGGGCCCCGTCCGATCGCGAGGCGGTCACGACACGAAAAAGCCGTCCGCCACTGCTGAAGCCGGCAGCGGCGGGGAGTCGGGAGTCGCAGGAAAGGGCGCGCGCCGGGGAGTCGGGAGTCGCAGGAAAGGGCGCGCGCCGGGGAAGTGGCCGTGAGTGGCGGGAACAGCTCGCCTTTCGTTCTCGCTGCTTCTGCTTCCGGCCCGACTAGCGAGCGCGCGCCGCTCGATCCTCCGTCTCCCGCAATGCCAGACCGTCATCTCTGCGACACGCTACGACAGCTGCAGCAGCAGGGAACGAACGGACGGACGGAACGGACAGACGGTCGGTCTGTCCGCGCCCGCACCCTCCGCCGTTCGTGCGCACTCTTCTGCCTGCCGCACCTCGCCGTCGTTGCCTCCTCCGTAGCCGCCGCCGCTGTCTTCTTCTTCGGTCGGCCTTCTAACCTCTTCTATTTCACTAATAGCTAGAATAGAGATATCACAGACCTCCAACGAAATCTATTGTTCTCAACGATATGTTTATCCTTCAGGTCAATTATAAAAGCAAGAAGCCCCAAGCAAAAGTCAGTTAGTGAGAGCGACTATCAGCTAGTGAACAGACAACTAGTCATGGCCACAAGCAAGCAGCTACTAAAGACAAATGGTCAGAAGGAGAAACAAAGTTATAATCAGCCAACTATGAGACACAAGTCCCTCGACACTATAACTTTCACTAGTTCAATTTCTTTTCTCTTACAACATCACTCTTCCTCCATCTGTGGATTACTATTACGAGAACGTGTACACACATACTGGCCAAAATTAACTTTTTTACCTCGCATGTTTTTCCATTTACTAACTATACATACCAACCTATCGTGGTTTTGGATATATACAATGTAATGGTAAATAAATATTTTCTTTACAACTTCTATCAGAGTTCTTTCATCTTTACATAATGGCAATCAATGAAGAACCAATCCTTACAAACTGGTGATGACTCCAATGTTCCATATTGTTTACAAATTAATCTCAACTGTTACAAGATAAACTTCAGCTGTTACATCATCATCATCGTTTAACGTCCGCTTTCCATGCTAGCATGGGTTAGACGATTTGACTGAGGACTGGTGAAACCAGATGGCTACACCAGGCTCCAATCTGATTTGGCAGAGTTTCTACAGCTGGATGCCCTTCCTAACGCCAACCACTCTGAGAGTGTAGTGGGTGCTTTTACGTGCCACCGGCACGAAGGCCAGTCAGGTGGTACTGGCAACAGTCACACTCAAAATGGTGTATTTTACGTGCCACCTGCACAGGAGCCAGTCCAGCGGCACTGGCACGATCTCGCTCAAATATCTTTACACATGCCACCGGCACAAGTGCCAGGAAGGCGACGCTGGGCACAGGTGCCATCATGATTTCTCTTTCGCTTGCCCAACAGGTCTTCACAAGCCGAGTTTCATGTCCTGCATAGTATGATCCTCTAGCTTCAATATACTTGTAGCACTCTAGCCACTATGTGAAAGCCCTATGGAAGTTCTCCAAAATGAAGGTGTCCAGAACCCTTGTCGTAGTCTCCATTTCTTCAACAAGACTGCTCTTAAGGTTCTCCTTCACCACAGGAAATAACCAAAAGTCACAGGGGGAATAGTATGGACTGTAAGGAAGGTGAGGCACCATTTTGATGTTCATCTATGTCAAGTTGTTGGTTACCAGGATGGAATTATGGGCTGGTACATTGTCCTGGTAGAAGTTGATGAGCTCTTGCCTTTTGAGATGAAATTGCTTCCTGAACTCCCTCAAAATCACCACAATATACTCTGTGTTGAGGATCATCATGAACTTCCTAGTGAACTTGCTTACCTAGCTATCTCAGGTCTGGGAAAGCCTGGATGTTTCCACTGGACACTGTCTCTTGGTCTCTGGATCATAACAGTGGATCCAGTTTTTGTCACAAGTCACCAGAGACTGGAGGTAATGAGCTCAACCATCTCTCTACTGCTGTGGTGGCTCATAGATAAAATTAGTGGGGGTGCTTCAGAAAATTTTTAGCTGTTGTTTTAATATTGTGTAAAAGGAAACAAACATATAAAAAGAAAATTTATACAGAAACTTGATCAGTTCGCGTTTTAGCCACTGCCAGGTAGTGTGTTTAATTTGTTCACTAAACACTGCCACAAATTCCCCCTTATTCTTCAAAAATCCCCCCTAAATCACAAAATAAGGTGGGAAAATCTGTCCTATTTTTCAAATCCTGGCAACAACACTGTAGCTGGAAGCAGGATAATAATCTAATTCTACACTTTATCACATTCAAGAATATAAACATGTTTTTAAGCACAACACATGTGGAATCAAAAAGAAACACTACCTTTCACCAGCAAACCAGGGTTGGCATGGCGTGAACCACAGTGCTCTCTCTCCCTAGCGTGCAGCTTCATATCTCGGACATGTGAGCATGCGCACAACAGCCAAACAACATGTCACTGGAACTGTGAAGCACACGGTTCTATACAAGGATTTTTGTATTTTTTTCACAAACTAGTAAATGGCTACTGACATTAAGCGTAAGGATTATATAATGTACAAGTATAAAGAAAGAATTAAAGGAAAATGAACTCATTATATTGAATGTCATTGATAATACCAAGTGGAAATAGGGGGTGCTGCAGTGCCTATACACGAGCTGCCACTACCCTGCTGTCATCAACACATCTTCCTTTCTGTTTGTTAGTGAGCACCTTTGGAAAAAGCTTTACATAAATTTTGTGCACATGTAGATCTTCATGAATAATTCTGTGTAGTTGCCACATCAACTCCAAACTAAATGCTTACTGTCTTTATAGCCACATGATGCTCTTCATCTGGAAAATTGCAAATTTTCTCAACCAGCTCTGACATTTTGTCATCCCTCTCACTCCCACACTTCTCATCACCTTCTCTCTATCGTCTTTGAACCTCTTGTACAAGCAAAAAACATATGCTTGGCACATACAAGTTAATCCACAAGCTGCCTGGAGTATTTTGTAAGTTTGTGTAGTGTTTTTGCCCAGTCTAAAACAAAAATTTATTACATAACGAGCTTCAAAATTGTCATGTGCTGGCTGCATTCTGCAAATTAGTCACCTGTGATAAGCAGTATTTAGTAGGTGTGTTCAATGTGCTGTTACAGCCATCTCCCTCAACCAAGGATAAAAAAAGTTGGAAGATTAGCTCACTGGATGTATAGTAATGATATACTAAAATTACAATAAGCTAGGATAGTTATAACTACTTTTCCTAAAAACAGGTCTCAAAACTTCTGGAATGCACCCTTTACCTAAGTTTTGTACCACTGTTATCTTCAGGCAAAAACCTGAAGATCACAAGTTCCACAATAAACTCATCGCTTTCAATTAAAAAAATGTGTGCATGCATGCATCTGTTATTTTACTAAAAACCACCTGTATATGGCATTAAAAAATGTTTCAATCACTCGCACATGCATAAATAATAGAAAATATCAATTAGATTTCTTAAGATATCAGTTAAATTTTCACTTCATTTTTATTTTAAATTTTCATTTAAAGCAACACTACTTTTAGAATAACTGAATCATAAATTAGTTTTCTTTGTAAACTTTTATGTATTGTTTTATTTGATGAAGGTAAATAGTGCAACCTTCTATAGGTAATTTTTGTTTTTTTAAGTTGGCAATTATATCATAATTTGGATTACACACATAGATACATTAGATTTACAAAGAAAAAATAATATCATCATTCAAAATATAGCTATTTAAATTAAATATTATTGTACTTTACTAAATATTCTCTGAAATAGCCAGTTTTTTGTTTATTTTAGAACTGAAAATTAAGAAGAAATGTGTAATAATAAAATGATTATTAAAAACAAAAGAGAGACAACAATTTTAACATTTTCTTATTTGAAGAAAATTTGAAGTTATTGAAAGGAAGCCATTCATTTGTAGAGTTGGAATAATGCCTCTTACCATCAGGGTATAACATTGGAATGACTGGATGGATGTCAAGAATTAGGTGTAAAGAGTTTTAATGTGTCTATCTTATTGTTGGCAATGTGGAAACCTAGAACTCTCTATTCCATTAATCTAGAAGCAGTTAAGTTTAAAACAGGGAGAACAGCAATTTAATACTGTTGAATTAGCAGGGAATTGCCTATAATTTCAGGGTTTATAATAAAACTAATCTACATTGTCACAAGGTCTAAATTTGTAGGAAATTAGCATATAGTTAATTAAATTAGTGTCCATGATATTACTGGTAGTTACACTATTAAGAGATGAAACTATATACACTATGAAGCATTAAAAAAAATCCAATACTCTTTTTGCAAATCAACAGTCCTTTGATAATCTTTATATTCAAATCTTCTTCCACAAGAAAGAATGAAACAATAAAAACTAGCCTCACCCACTTATCTCTACCAGTCTAAAGAACATTTAAAAGAAGGCAAAAGTGTAATTATGAGGGGCACAGACTCTCATAATTACACTAATGAATATAAAGGAAAATAAAACTTCATGAAAGACAAAATTATTGAAGGTTTAATGTAATGTCCCTACTAATTCAAGGACACGAGCTGAAATCCATTTGGGTGTTTCGTTGTTCTAAGCAAGTCATAAGTGCATTTGCCTTTATTCACCTAGCTGACTCAAGGACACATTGCAGCAGTTTCAAGCATGCTGTGTGAGAATATAGTCTAGCATCCTATCTAGGAAACTTATCTTTCAACAGTTTAATACCATGAAACTTGAGTCAATGAGGAAGTTGCTATGTGGTCACTTAGTCTGCTAAAAAATAGCAACCAAATCTCCCTCTGTCTTGAAAAAGAAAGGATACATTGGATAATGAAATTCTAAATATACTATGAATAAAAAGGCAGGATGGTCAAGGCTAGAATGCCTTAGATCATAGGTCAGCGGGATCAAGGCTGACCTCAGGTTGAACAACAACAATAACAACAACAATGAAAGTAAAGCTAAGTGGCTGACTTAGAAACCTCAGGAGACTAAGAAAATTTATATTTTTTACCTTAAAAGTTAAAATCTATTTAAAAAGTAATTTCTTTATCTACACAAACAGTAAATTGTTTTCTTTTAAAAGAAAAACCTGAAATCACCAAGTTTTTATATACAATACATAAACCTATAAGAAATAAGAGCAAGAAAAAAAAATTATGGTATTTCTATTATTCAGATTAGTTCAGTTTATATTGAAAAATAAATGGAAACATTTTTTTTAGTTCCATAGACAATACATAAAGGAAAAAACAAAGTTGTATGTGGGTTCTGGCCACATAGCACCGGGGTGGGGTGGGGGATGTCAGTGAGATGTTTAGTTCTGGATTATGTGTAAAGTATACAGTGACAAAACTTCTCTCTTTTTTTCTATTTTTTAGATCTTTAAATATATTTCATTAATTAGAAGTATGATACATTCTATAAAAGAGACAATTTAACTTGACATAATTTTTTTTAAACTAATATAGAGCATAGCATTAGTCACATTAATTTCTTAGGCTTCAATGTCTGGAAAAGGCTATGGACATAGCCCAACTATCTCAGATTTTTTTTTAAATTAAAAAAAAAACCTTCCAACATTAAATATCTGTCCCCTTGTTACAGAGTACAAATTATTGCTGATATCCAAATCAGGAAGGGGACATTGCAATTTTTAGAACTTAAAGAAAGAGTATCAGTGAGTTTCAAGAGAAAGAGAGAAGGAGGAGGAGTTGTTTTTATAACTACTGTAATGCCCTGGACAACAGTGGTTAGTTTTTCTTTCATCCAGTAGAGTAAAATGGATAAAGACAATTTTGTAAATTTACACACACACACTTATATATTTATACATTCACACATTTAGATACACACATACATGCACATTCACTGCCATCCCTTTTACATATATTTATATACAAACATGCATCTGAAAAAAAATATCTTAGTTAAATACAATTTCAAACAATAATCCAAAGATGTTGTCCATATTGTCATTAGACCAAGTCAAATTTGACAATAGCAATGTGGTTGATGTCAAAATAAAGTTATTAAATAAAACCAGATTACAAGTCAACATGGTGAAGTCGATGTCATTTTACATAGAAAAAGATATTTTTCTCATTGTTTTACAATAAAAAGTCTTTACATAAAATCAAGTAGGTGGTCAAAATGTCTGAATGAGGGTTCAAACTAAGTGGGTTTCAGCCAGTTACTGATTTTCATAGAAAGAACTCCTTGCATTTACTATACTCAACAAAACAGTTGAAATGGCCTTTAACAATTATACAAGAAATATAATTGGTTGAGATACTTGATACTTGTCATTTGTAATGTCCTCTTTATATACAAGCAGAAATATTTGTTTTAATACGTCGTAAGCCAGAAGGCTATAAGCTATTTTTAACCAAGAAGGTTAAACTGCACTTAAAGGCTTCGAAGGAATCAACAGATATTACTGCCATTCGGTAGGATGGCACAGGTGTTTCCAAAGATCAAATCTTCAATGACCATGATAATAATAATAATGGGTTGTGACATTAGCAGAAAGCTGTATCTTCATAAGGAAAGGCATTGTCCATAGAAACCGTCTTAATACATGCTTGTACTTATTTTATCAATTATGGAGTGATGAAAAGGAAAGTCCTCAAAAGATCTGAACTCAGGACAGAGTGGATGTTAATTAAATACTGCAAAGTATTTAATAATATCCTGGTACTCTATTATATTTGCCATTCCCACCAACGCTGGTGATAATAAAAGTAATTAAAAATAGCCAGGGTTAAAGTATTTTCTTGTTAACTAAAAGCTGCCAAAATATTTCTTTAGATGCTTAATTGTTTTTACTTTTAGGAATTTTTTTTGCACTTCTAGCAAGCTGCAGAAAGTTAGGTTTGACATAGTAGCCTTTCCTTGTGTTTAACACTGACAAATCATCAGCAAGTAATTTTTTTGCAGTAGTTGCTGAAGACTGAGTTGAGGAGACTTTTTTAGCCTTCTTCGGAGAAATTTGACGTTTACTGGATGTGACTTGTCCAAGAGATTTTTTCCTCTTCTCACTGCCAGTAACCTTACCACTGGCTTGTTTGGAAGGTGACTTGCCTTTGTGTCCAGCAGCAATATTCAATGGTTTCTTATTTACTTTTGTTTTGGAACTTTCACTGGTTGAGAATAGAGAATTAAAAGATGTTGATGACATAGTAAAGGTAGAAGTGGTAGTGGTTGCAGTAGTAGTATTACTCATAAAATTACTACAAGAATTGGAATCAATATCTTCACTTGTTTCTATTTCTTGCTCTATTCCAGTTTCCTTGGCATTGGATTTTTCCATCTGACTTTCTTGATAATTTTCTTCAGATTGACTGAGCATTACAATAGAACAATTGATTGAGTTAACAGTGATGCCTTGTACTTTACCCAAATGACAACGCTCTATGTGCGATCTGCATTCCGAACGATCATAACTTGTAAATTTGCACTGCTTACACTTGTACCGCTTCAATCCTAGATGGCGTACAATGTGCCGGCGTAGGTGTGAACGCTTTTGGAATTCTCGGCTACATTCCAGACACTTTAATGATTTAGTGTCAATCAAAGCGAGAATCTTTTCACTGTCTTGCTTCTCACCTGTCTTGATATTTGCAGAACTGGTCTCTTCCGAGACACTGATAACATGATCAGTAGAATTCGAAACACTTGTGTCATTATCAGTGGAGTCCAAGTCACTTGTCTTATGGTCACTACAGTCTGATACACTTGTCACATGTTCAGGAGAATCTACTCTTGTATATTCTTCTGAGTCATCATCAGTAGAAGTTTTAAGGTTTGTGGTAGAGGGTGATACCAATTTTAAAGTTTCTACTTCTTTTCTCTTTACAAAGAATTTGCTATCACAACTAGTAATTTGATTATCATTATTATTCAAATCAACAATGTAGAAATCCAATAGTTTAACAGTTAAACCAGCAATCTTGCCCAGATGACGTCGTTTAATATGAGTCTTGCATTCGGATCTTTCATAATTGGAGAAAGAACAAAATTTACATTTGTATCGCTTCCATCCCAGATGTCTGATTGCATGTCTACGTACATGGGACATTTTACTAAAGCTCCGAGTACACTGAATACACCTGAGAGATTCACTATCAATAAGCGAGTGAAGAGCAGACTTTTTATCACGAATGCCAGCAGAATTATATTTCAAGCCATTTCTTTGAATTTGGTGTCCAGACACACTTGATGTTTTTTTAGACAAATGCTGAGAATTTGCTTTAGAACCATGTTTTTCAGGAAAACTGCTCAAATCCTGAGAAGTGTCTAATACAGTAGTAATATCAGGTGAGGTTGAACATTTACTGTTGCTTTCTTGATGTATGAGTTGAGAGTTAACATCAGTGCACTTATAACTAGATTGACAAGAAACATTACTTGAACTCACTGTTGAAGGTTTAACACCATCACTGACTGAGTTAGTGATATCAGAGTCTCTCTCTTTCTTACATACTGGGAATTTATCTTCTTTGTCTTTTGCAGCAGCAGAATTCTCAAAGTCATCCCCCTCAACATCAGGTGTTTTGGATTCACTAACCTTTTGTCCTTGAATCATATTCTCTTTAGTCATAATCAAAGTTTTAACATCATCCAGAGGTTGTATTTCTGCACCTTGTGTAATAGTGTCATTAGAATAACTGCTGACATGGCCATTAGATACAACATTGGAATTTTTGTTTTCTACAAAATGATTCAAAGACTTGTTTTCATTTGAAACTGTGGCATTAGATTGGCTAGTGATCAGTGTACTGTTTTGTTTCTCAACACTAGCATTTGGAAGTTGAGTGACGGGGAGTTGAGAGTTAGCCGGCAACAATATTGCGGTCAATGAAATTTGTCCCTTTTTATCAACAGCTGCTAATATATTTGGGACAACATTATCACTTATGATTTGGCTATTGTCACCTGGATTTATTTTGTTCACTGTAGACATTATCACAGGACTGGGCTTTTGAGATTGTTTGTTGTCTACCAAACACAATGTATTTGGTGCAGCAACTGAGCACACAATGTTTGTAGAGCTTTGTGAAGAAACAGTAGGAGTTGCAGATCCAGAAAGAGCTGTTGTTGGGAGCAAAATGGGCAAATCATTTACAGAAACAGTTGATAAAGTATTAGTTTGAAGGGGACGTACAATACATGGAACAGCTGCTGTAGGAACAGATTTTGATTGGTCAGACAACGGAACTGCATTTGGTGTAATTGTAAGAGAAGAAATTAGAGAACTATTTGCCTTATTAGTAGTACACGTATTATTTCCAATAGAGATGAATTTTCCGAGAGGAGGGTTTGTCCAGTTAGACATGTTAGCAGGTAACCTTGTGGGAAGAGGGAGCTGAGGAATAATACTTGCAGACTGTAATGGAATTAAACCAGATGGACATGGTTGAATATCAGTTTGGACACTGGTCTTTACACTTTCTTTGGTTTTCAAGTCACTAGTTCCATCATTAGTCTTTTGAGTCGAAGATTTTTCTGAATCATTTCGTTTTGGAAGTAATATAGTTGTTTTGTTAGAAGAAACTGTTTCTTTTTTTTTCAACTCTTCACTAGGAGCTGGCTCTGAGTGAGATTTGCTGGCTACCTGAGACTTCTTTGTACTCTGCCCATTTTGTTTGAAATCACTTGAGGATTTGGTTACATGTTCCCAATCAGTGCAGTCACGTAAATGAGCCTGCAAGGACTTTATCTGTGTAAACACCTTTTTACAGCTCTGACAGCGGAACTTCTTCCGACCCTTAGATGAATTACTTAAAATTCCTTGTAGCACTTTTTGTTGCAAAAGATCATTAGCAAAAGCAATTTCCTCATTCTTCAAACGTACTTTATCTTCACTAGCTTTCTTACTTTTATTGTTTGTTTGAACACTGGCAGGCTTGGTCTTGCAGAGGATTGGTGCGCTAACTATTTCTCCAGAATTCTTCTCAACCCAACTAGATTTTCGTAAAGTTGATCGAATCTTATTAATTTGTAGCTTTTTCATGTAATGAATTGTGGACAAATGTCGAATCACCCCCCAAAAATAACGGAATTTAAGCTTCTCTTTACAGAGAGGGCAAGAATAGTAGCGCTTCAAGTCACCATGCAAGTTAATGACGTGATTCACCAAAGACTTTTTAGAAGACATGATTCGCTGACATTTCAGACACTTCAGGTGTTTAAAATCTGCCAACTCATATTTTATATTGGATTCTAAGTCTTTAAAGTCAGATGTTTCATTGGGTATAGGAGAAGATCTCTCAGATGTCGGCTCAGAAGTAGTTCCTTTGTCAAGTTTATCATCCAAATCTTCATCTTCAATATCTTGTGTGATCTCAGCAATTTCTTCTTCACTCTTCGCCTCAGCAGAATTGATATCATTTTCTTCAGTAGCATCTGAAGACACAACTTTCATAGCAACTTTGGTGTTATCAATTGGCTCAAAACTGATGGAAGAAGAGCTAGAAATTTCTTTATTTGATTCATTCTGTTTGTTGGTCTTGTTATAAATCTGCCAGAAAGATTCTCTTTTGGACCCGTAACAGTGCAACAAAGTTGAAGGTTTTTTAAGAAGGTTGTTTCTGACAAGTTCTACAGATTGCTTTTTGAAATCTGTGGCATCTGTTGGAAGTTCTGGTGCAACTGTAACTGACTGCTCATCATATGTTGGTGGGGTTGCACTAGAATTGGTTGGTTTGTCTCGATTGCAGGCAAGGCAGTAGAAACGTTTGTGCGCAATGAAATAACCAACATTGCGGAAGAGATTAAAGCAGACTTTACATTCAATGATAGTGTTTGATTCCTTGAGGAGATAATAACGGAGTTCTTCTGTACCATTGCTGACACAGCGTATAAGTTCTGCCAATGACAATATCTGTACACCGGGCACCATATGTGGAGGAAGGGCAGAGAAATCAATGTCCTCACTTTCCATTTCGCTATCTTTACCTTCAATCAACATTTCATACACTGAAAAGAAAGCAACAGAAAAGGAAACATTACAAATTTTTCAAAAAATTTATTTGAGCAGGCCAATTCAGTAAAGTAGTGGCCTACTAAGTTTGAAGAGCTAGCTAAACCATTTTTGTAGCCCACAAACATACAAAGCAAATATAATGAAACTTAATGCAGTCACCTAGCTCAGATAAAAGCATCACATAGCATACGCAGTCAATGCAAGTTTGACAAAAGAAAATTCTCAGAATCACTGTAGGTAATAGCTGATGCAGCCAAAGCTGCAAAAAATAACAAATAAAAATAATGCCAATATCAACCAACATCACAGAAGAAAAGTTGCTATGATAACAGTATTGTATAACATGCACACAAGTTTCAGAGCACTTGAACTTTAAAATATTATTACTACAATATGATCATCGTTGTTCAAGAACTAGTACTTTCACATGTGTGCAATATCTGATGGCAAAACCTACATATTGGATTGGGGCTCTTTCTATTGACAGAACCTCACAACTCTGACTTTCAATTTCTTTCTTTTAAACTTCAAACTGCTATCTTTCCCAGTTCTCACTTCTTTCAAATCAAACAAAAGCTCATGTCGAATATTTGGTCAAAAGCAACTTCACCATCAACTACATCCCAGCATATTTAAATGATGCTTCTCTGTGCTACATTTATTCTTTTGCCTGCAATAGTACTCATAACCAGCCCTTAATCTTGATTCCAAGCCATCACCATACACTCAAAAGCACAGAGAAAAACATCTTATCCTTACTCTAGGAATTCCTTGTCCACAAGTATTAATCAATACTTTTCATTCTCGTAATCAACTTCACTCTCTATAACATTTTGGAGTTTAGCAACTCCTATCATTTTTCTTGTTCTCCTGACCTCAACTCACACACTTATCAAATTTTACACTGCTTTTGTTGTCTATCTTCTAGTCTTACCTACACCCATTTTCTTCCTCATTTTCCAAATTTGCCAGCCTTTATGTTAATTATCTTCTGATTTTAACTTTTGTCTCCCTCCCAACACATTTTACCTTGCAACCTCCTTTATTCCCCATCTTCATTCATTCCTCCCTTATTCTTCAAAATTTTCTTTTCTCCTTCCTTCTCTTTCTTCAGGGCAAACCAATTTATTTACTTTTTAACTGTTTATACTCACAAATTGCCAACACAGATCTCTCGGATCCTACTTTGTTTACTTTATAGAAGAAAAAGTTGTCCTTGATTTAATTAATTCTGGTACTTATTGATCCCTGAAAGTTTAGACGCTGGAGAAACTAACTCAGAACACAAATACATGGCATTCAACACAATAATCTAACATATCTGTGAATCTACTATTTTGGAAAAGCACAAGGCCTCTTTAGGTAGAGCTTTGCTTGATTCAGTCTGATTCAGTATTTAACAAGTTATTTTTTTATTGAAACCGAATGATGATTCTGTCACCCACAGCTCTATTGACAATAATAATAATATTTGTTTTTAATTTAGGCACAAGGCCTAAATTAGAGGGTGGGGGATGAGTTGATTAAATTAGTCTCAGTACTTGCGTGGTACTTTATTTTAACAACTCCAAAAGAACGAAAAATAAAATTAACATCAGCAAGATTTGAATTCAGAATGTAAAGAGCTGGAATAACTACTGTAAAATATTTTTCAAACATTCTAAGTTTGCCAATCCACCACTCTAATAATAATCCATTCTACTACATGCATAAGGTTTGAAATTTTGTGGTGAGGGGCTAGTTGATTACATCAATCCCAGTGCTCAACTAGTACTTATTCTATCAACCGCAAAAGGATGAAAGACAAAGTTGACTTCAGCAGCATTTGAATTTCAAATGTAAAGCTGGAAAAAATGCCACTAATCATTCTGTCTGACATGCTAATGTTTCTGCCAGCTCACCACTTCAATAATAATAATCTTTTCTACTATAGGCACAAGGCCTGAAATTTTAGAGGAGGAAGCTCGTCAGTTATATTGTCCCCTGTGCTTGACTGGTAATTAATCTATTAACCCTGAAAAGATGAAAGGTAAAGCTGACTTCAGCAGAATTTGAACTTAAAACAAAGACGGACAAAATGCCACTAAGCATTTTGTTCAGCATGCTAATGATTCTGCCAGCTTGTCACCTGAATAATAATAAGGATTATCCTTTCTACTATAGGTACAAGGTCTGAAATTTGGGGGAAGGAGGTAAATCGAGTGCATCAACCCCAGTGCGTAACTGGTACCTATTTAATCGACCCTAAAAGGATGAAAGGCAAAGTTGGCCTCGGAGGAACTTGAACTCAGAACGTGAAGACATAAAATACTGTTAAGCATTTCACCTGGCATGCTAACAATTCTGCCAGCTCACTGCCATAATAATAATAATAATAATAATAATAAACCCAGACCAGATGGTGTCCAGGGTTTCTGGCTCAAAAACCTCCCAATACACAGCTATATACAACCGTTTCTTACTAACTGCATAGAACACCAACATATATACAACACCAATATATATGACAAAAGGAAGGACAGTGCTGATACAAAAGGACAAAGAAAAGAGAGGGGAAGTCAGCAGTTATAAACCTACTGGCTGCTTACCATTACTCTAGAAACTATTAACTAGGCCAACTGTAAAAACAATCCCAAAACAGACACAGAAGCATAGTGCAAGCTCCTGCCTGGGCAGCTCCTGTCAAACTGCCCAACCCATGCCAGCATGGAAGGCAGACAAAAAACAATGACGATGGTGATGATAGCAGATGAGATACATAATTTTCTAGAAGAGGAGAACCTACAGCCAGAAGAGTAAAAACTATGTAGGAAGAAATCAAGAGGAACTACTGATCTGTTATATATAGACAGCAGAATATTAAATGAGGTACAACTAAGGAGGAAGAATTTCGCTGTTGGATGAACAGATTACAGGAAGGCCTATAACAATGTCCCACGCAGCTGGCTCTTGGAATGTCTGAAGTTTCTCAGAATCAATGAGAAGGTAAACAACTTTTTCGGAGAAAGCAATGAAAGTGTGAGGAGTAGAACTGACATTTGAAAATGAATCACTAGGAAACATGAAAATACACAGGGGCATTTTCAAAGGAGACTTGCTCTCTCCATTACTCTTCATCATTGTGGTCCAGTATCATCCTCCATGAGCTTCAAGGTCTTAAGTTCAGCTTTCAAAATTTTATCCCATGTCTTCCCAGGTATCTCTCTTCCAAAAGCTCCATCCACATTAAATGACTATCACTTTGTTTATACAGTTGTCCTCATCCATGTGTATTACTTGTCTCTAACAGTGCAGTCTTCTTATCTACATTCTATATCTGATTCATCTTGTGCCCAGTTTTTCTCGAAGCATATTTGTATTATGTCCTTTCATGTACACCTAACAAGTATACTGACAAGTATACTGAGAAAATCCAGGCCTGCCTATGAGTTTAACAAAACCATAATAAGAATAAATCACCTACTTTATATGGATGACCTCAAGATATATACAAAAAATGAACCAGACCTGGATTCTCTGATCCAAACAATGAGAGAATTCAGTAAAGAAACTGAAATGCAGTTTGGGATAGATAAGTGTGCAGTACTAATGAAAAGAGGCTGGAAGATAAAATCTGATGGCATAAAATTACCACAAGTCACCATCATTAGATCACTGAGAAATAATGAGGGACACAAATACCTAGGAGTGCTGCAAGATAATGGAAAGAGAAATGATGGAGAAAGTCACTATAGAGTACAAAAGGAGAATTAGGAACATGCTCAAAACAAAATTAAATGGAAAGAACATCATTAAAGCCATAAATACATGGGCTATACCAGTCTTGAGATACTCTGCTCCCTTTCTGAAATAGACAGAACTTGGATAGAAGAACCAGAAAGCTGCTAACAATGCACTCCATCCTAAAATATGGACTGATTATCTACAAGAAGGGAAGGTGGTAGAGGATTACTAAATACAGAAGACACTATTGGTACTGCAATACTGGGTTTGAAAGATTGACAAAACTCAGCAAATTTAGAATCTACAGGAAAGGAGACAAGAGTATCAATCACATTTTGAGTGAGTGCAGCATACCAGCACAAAAGGAGCAGAAGTGCAGAGATGATTGTGAAGGCAAAAAAGTGTAATGGGATGTTAGTTGAGTATGTGGTTTCAAAACAACAGAAAAGCAGTATGAACATGAACCAGAGGCTGTAATAGAAAATGAGAATTACAAGCTCTTGTGGGACTTTGCCATAAGACTGACCATACAATTGAGACAAAAAAACCAGATATGATTATAGAGGACAAAATAAACAGTGTAAGATCATAGATTTTGCAATTCCCAATGATAATAGAATCAATATCAAAGAAATCGAAAAAAAATTTTAGAAATATCAGGATCTAACCAAAGAGGAATCTGTGGAAGACCAGGAAAAACAGTTATTTCTGTAGTAATTGGTGCACTTGGTACAACACCCAGAATGCTACATAAAAGACTGAAAGAAATTGGAAATGAAACTCGAATTGTCGATCTGCAGAAAAGTACCATCCTACATTCTAGGAGGAGGAAGTAGTAGTAGTAGTAGTAGTAGTAGTAGTAGTAGTAGTAGTAGTAGTAAAGAAACAATAAAAAAGTGCAACTGTTATTGAATGAACAATATTTCGATATATTGTGTGTCTTTCACAAGTTCAAAATAAACATCTCAATCTACTTCATTTTGGTAATACTTAAAGGATTGATGTTACTCCTCCAGAAATTAAAGAAACAATAAGTACCAAAATGAAGTATGTTAAGATGCTTATTTTGAACTTGTGGAAGACACGAGATGTCGAAATGTTGTTCATTCAATAACAGTCGCACTCTTCTTATTGTTTCTTTAACTTCTGGAGGAGTAACATCAATCCTTTAAATATTAATAATAATAATTTATTTGTTAATGTAAAAGCTTTACAAGATTGAAAAATAATAAACAGGCTTCAAAACAATTGTGCTGAATTCTGTGAACTGTTTTATAATGAAACACACAATTTTTTATCAATTTACATTTCAGAGTAGTCACCCTTGCCATTCTTAATTAGAATTATTATTACCACCAATGATATTTCTGTATATTACAAGTATAATTTTAATTGATTAAACCTTTATCAAATATTTAGCTCACTATATTAAATACCAACCATTCAAAGATATACTCAGGGGAGATCTGCAACTACAAACTCAATCATCGACTAACTTTCAATCATAAAGCGACAACAAAATTTTAAAAATTATGGTGGTGCTCCAGCACGGCCACAGTCCGGCGACTGAAACCACTAAAAGAATAAAAGAATGTTAGCCCCATTCCTTCATCTACAGCAACTTGATAAAAAGATTTTTGTTTTAACTATTGACATCAACTTTAGAGATGAGACATTGATATTTACATCTACAATGCATTTCAAATAGTTTGATTGCCAACCATTATCAGATGGCTCATTCCAAGATATGTACATAATACCAAACTGAATTTCAACAAGGAAACTTTATTTCTCAAGTAAGTGTTTATCCACTATGCACATGCATCAATGTAGAATGTTCATGCATAGCAACAACACCATTCAAAATATAACGAGGGGTGTCCTTATCTCATATACATATGGTTAACAACTGTCTAGAACTGATTTAGTCTTTAACCACAAGTAGAAAGACTTCAATATACAGTTTGGGGTTGTGATACAAACGTGTTATCACTATGAGTGATAGTTAAAGAATATAATAACTAGTATTTATTAAAGACTTTCACAGTATTAGTTATGAGCTGAAAGTAGGAAGATTGTTATATGTCAATGATTGCGTTTTTTGTGCTTCTGAAGAATATCAGGTTATCATGTTCCTGTTGCAGAATATTTTCAATGCCTTTGTTCATAGAAATACAGTATATCCAGGTTAAAGTTGTGTAAAGATGACTTTATATATAAAAGCTTCCAAGGAGTGAAGAATCTTATCATCTGAGTAAGAGAATCTGGGATTAGCGATAACACTGAGTGTCATTCTAGAGACAGAAGTGTGTGTGCTGTGATTCTACTTTCCTTCAATAATGAAACACGAGGAGAAAGGTCTCTCCCTTAAACTGATTATTTCATTGGGTAATATATTATGTAATGGCCGAGTTCTCTCCCTTACTTTGGTTGTTACATCATTTGTATTTTTTTTTAATGATAGTTTATTTACAGAATTAAATAAATAGTTCTAATTTCCAAATGAGTTGACACAATTTCTCAGTCGGTGTCTGCATCTTTTAAATTCAAACTCCTGATATGCACATTTGAAAATTTTCATGCCAATATTCCAGATCTCAACAGATGATACACCCTCACAAATTTTATATCTAATAGAGTGTCTGAGTCAATAATGGTTTGTGATAACTATGAGGATATTTACTTTCAACCAGTGAATGAGTTTCGTGAGACATCAACTTGTAACTCAAGTAACAGTCAACAGAATTCCCAGATCAATTTCTCCAGGCCTTAAAATTCTTGGTTTAAAAAAATGCAACATCAGGAGGACATGAAATAGAAAACTACTTCAGCAGCTGCTTCTCAGAGAGACAGTTATGGTATGGTAGAGGTTGGGGTTGGAGATGAGAAAGAGATCAAAGATGTTTGGAATGTGTGTGTTTGTCAGAGATGTATGAAGGGAAGGAAACTAGTTGATATAGTTATGCATTCATCTCTATTGTGATTAACAGCTACTCAATGCAAGCTTTCATTATATTCCAGCTAATATTGACAAGAATCATTAAGCCGTTCAGAGGTAATGTTGTGATGGCATCACCACAATCTAGTTGCCAAATTATGAGAATATGCAATATTGAGATTGAATATGAAGAAAAGTTATACAAACTGTAGTCACTATTATTTACACTCAGTCCTGGATGGATATTATATTTTGTTAAAGTTTCATGTCCCAGCATTCTCCTGTGGAATTCAAGTTTGATGACCTAGAAGCCCCACTAGTTTTACCAAATTTTGTGTGACTAAAAATTCCACCTGTTAAACCCATCACTAATTTGATTCCAAATGCTAAAAACCTTTACTCAAAAGTTTTGTGTGAGTGAAAGGAAATTCATCAGACAAGAGATAAACTACCTAATCAAAGAAAATATCACAGAACTGAGTAACCATGGAAAGCTTGAGATGTAATAGTAAAAATCAAAAATCACAAAGAACATCTTGATACCTAGTTAATGCATACTCTTCTAGATGCCTATCATTCACAAGTTATCTAAAACATTTTATTTTATTAAGGTCAATGTGAAACATAATTCTTAACATTTACCATTGTAATTAAAAAAACGTCCTTACACTGCTTTTTAATCCTTAGAATATTTCAATATACAAGACTTTCATTTGGTCTTATAAATGCAGTAGCAAATTATCAACAGAAACCAAATTATCTCAGAATTATCTTAATGTTTAGATAATGTTATCTTAATGTTTAGATGACAATATTTTATGCAGTAACTCTTTTCAAGTTCATGACAAAAATATAGAGACATTTCTGTCATAAGAAACTAATTTCAATATAACTTTTTCCCTTAACAAAATACAAGTAAAACAGCAATTTCCTTGTTTATTGCATTCAAACTCACAAAATAACTTGCAAGACAAAGATCCCTCAAGAGAGAGCGGGGTATTGAAACAGGTGGCTTTGTGCCAGGTGATGAGAGGTTACAGTATGACATAGGAACAGAAACAGGTGTCTTGCCGAAGAAGAGATACATGGTTACCCCAGTCCAAGGGAAGGAGAAAGAGAGAGAGAGATAGTAACGTGCCAGGGTATACTCTCAAGGTGAATATAAGTGGAATGGTAGAGGATTGCACAGGGTGCATGAGTAGGGAGTTTGCAAAAGTGCAAAGAAGGGGAGAGAGAAGGGGAATGAAGTGAGTGGTGAAACCTGGATATACAGTGATAGCAGAGGCAACAGGATAGCAATGATACAGTTGGCAGGACAGGATTGAGATGCAGGAGTGGGGAGGGAGAAATAAGCATAGTGCATGAAGAAGAGAAGAGGAAGAGATGTAGTTTGATTCATTGGAGTAAGTGAGGGTGGAATACAGTGTTTCCAGAACTCATTTTCACTGAGGTGGGTAGGTCTTCTTAAGAAACTCATACTGCTAGACAATGCTATTAGCATATCCCATGAGTTGAGAATATTCTATACAACAAGCTCGGCATAACAAAGCTTTCTTCTTGGTGGATGCCACATTTTCTGAAACCTGATCAAAGGGCACCAAGCTGATCACATCGCAGGAAAATCTGACATTGTTTTATGCAGATCCAGCTGGCTTCCTTGAATGTTTCCTAACCTATGATGAGTGTTGGCTTCGACACTTTGAGCCAGAGACAATCCATGCAGTGGAAACACTCCTCCTTATCTGCTTCAAAGAAGACCGAAGTTGTTTCATATGCAGAAAAGGTGATTGCCTCAGTCTTTTGGGATGCAAAAGACATTGTGTTTGTTGACTCTCTTTAAAAGGCCACATCATCAATGAAGAGTACTATGCCAACTTGCTGAGGCAGTTATGAAAGGCTAGCAAAATCAAATGCCCAGGGAAACTGTTTCATCAGGACAATACTCCAACACACAAGTCCTTGATTTCAATGGTTGCTGTGCATGACTGTGGTTCTGAACTGGCTGATCACCCTCCATTTTCTCTCAATTTGGTCCCATCTCACTATCATCTGTTGCTGGACATGAAAAAAAAATTGGCTGAGAACTAGTATCACAGTGATGATGGCATATCTGCAGTTGATAACTTTTCTGACCAACAGGATGAAAGCTTCTTCATCAATGGGATCCAAGAACTGCAAGACTGATGGAAGTATGTGGACTGCAAGGGGACTATGTTGAAAAATAAACCTCATTTGGTCACACTCCATGAAAGTATCTTGGTCAGCCTATAAACTTTTCAGCCAGCCCTCATACATATCATTTGCATTCATAGCACTCATCTCACTACCATGGATTATAGCCGTTTATACATACACATCATATAATCTGCCTTCCACTGTGAGAGAGAGGCCTTTTGTTGCCAACAGAAGTAACACCTTTCTGTATTTCTTCCATCCTATTCTTATTCCAGCAACAATACTTTTAGAACATTCGCCACCACTGCTAATTTGGTTACATTCCATGAGAGTATCTTGGTCAGCCTAGACTACAATCTCAAGGAAGCCTCCTACGCATTTGAGAGTCTAATTCTTGTATGTCCTTAGTTCTTATTGTTCTTGCGCATCTGCCACATATGAAAACAACTTTCTCTGTTAACCTACATGTGATTCAACTGCGCCTCTTATGTGTCCATAGTTTACATATTGAGCTGGACCATTTATCTGATGGGACGAGAGTCTCATCCACTTTCTTACTAACAACCTTGATTTTTGCTAGATTAATTTTAAAGCCCTTTGATTCCAGGAATTCCTGGAATTTCTACTCCAATTCTGCTGAAAGAGTGAGGTCATCAATCATCAGCATATAGTAGTTCCCATGAGCAGCCAGTTTTAAATTCCTGTTATGCCAAGAGGACTATGAGTAAGAGGGGGCTGAGAACTGAGCCCTGGTGAACCCCTACTTGGATGCAAAATTTGTCACTGCACTCTCACCCTACTGACAGCACTGCCGTAATTGGCTTGCACAGCTCTAACAAGCCACTCATCATCTACTATCCTTAGAGTGCACCAGATAACAGACTCTGTCAAAAACTTTCTCCAGGTTGACAAAAGCCAGGCACAATGGTTTACTTTGGGTCGGATATTTATTCTGCAGCTGTCTCACTAGGAAGATGACATCTGTAGCACTCTTCTCAAGCACAAAACCAAATTACATCTCATCTAGTTTAAATCTATTCCAAACCAATTGGCTATAATTTGCCGTGTAACTTTCATGGCTTGGTCCAGCAGTTTGATATCTCTGTAGCTGTTTCTATCTAAGGCATTCCCTTTACTCTTGTAGCAGGTAACTATAATACTACAACACCAATCATTGGCAGTGACACCTTCCTGGATAACCTGATTAACAAGGCCATATCCTACTCTACAAGATATTTTAAGCATCTCAGTGGTGACTCCTGATGGTCCAAGGGTTTTCTCTGTCTTCATATCCTTAATTGCCTTATCTATTATACTAGTCAACTCTGATTGCTGGTCCCTCAGTTGGGTCTGATATATTTGTGATTGATATATAAACATACAATCTAATTTCAGACTGGTGTTATATTACTATTTACTATTGCTAATTTTACAATCTTAGTCTGTTGCTTTTCATAAAGGAGTGTGAATGTCTTGATTTTGTTTTCCGTTAGTAATATAACATATGAAGCCAGATGAACTCTTTAAATAAAATCTTTTATCTTTTACTTTTTTCAGTCATTAGACTAAGGCCATGCTGGGACACCACCTTGAAGAATTTTAGATGAACGAATTGACCCCAGCACTTATTCTTTAAGCCTGGTTCTTATCCAAGCAAACACTTTTGTCAAACCACTAAATTACAGGGATGTAAACACACCAGCACTGGTTGTCAAGTGGTGGTGGTGGACAGACAGAAAAAGACACACACTGTTAGCCATTTTTTATCTATTAATATTGTTCTCCACATTCACATGTTAGAGTGGTCATCCACCAGCCCAGACTACCAAATTATCTCTATGCATTAGGCATGTTTTATCTCTGTACTCCATTCCTACTGCCTACCCTAACACATCATCTCTCTCTCTCTTCTTCCTGTCAACAGCATCATTACTACCATATTGCTAGTATATCTGTAGCACCCCACCCAACTTATGCACTCCCTCCCCTCAGTCCTATCATATGTTGCCTACCTCCTTCTCTCACTTCCCCATCTCTTTCCTGTTTTCTCCCCACCCATTTGTGCTCCTGCTACCTGAACACCTCATCACCACTATCTATCTCTTTGGAGATACCGCTAATTCATTCTCATTTTGTCTCCTAAATGTGAGTAGCCATGTAGCACCTCTACAACACAAACTGCTCTGCACCAACCTCTTCCCTCATTCCTTAACCCCCTCTAGCACACAGAGGCAACATCCTCCCTCTCTGGGTTTGTTGACTTGCAAACTACATGGTAATCTCAACAGTGCTGGTAGAACAAAAAAGCACCAGTACCTATTGTAAAGTGGTTGGCATTATGAACAGCATCTAACTATAGAAACTATGCCAAAGAGACACTGGAGTATGATGTCCTTGACTCACTGGATCTTTATCAAACTGTCCAACCCACGCCAGCATGGAACATGGATGTTAAACAATAATAATATATATGACAGGCTTCCTTTCAGTTTTCATCAACCAAATCCACTCACTAAGCTTTGGTTGGCCCAGGGTTATAGCAGAAGACACTTGCCCAAGGTGCCACATAGAGAGATTGAACCCAAAACAATGTGGCTGGAAAGCAAACTTCTTACCACACAGCCTGAGAAATGTATTATGTGATGGGCAAGCTAATATTTTCCCTTACTTAAACTGGACATTGAGTTATAATAACATTTGATGAATAAAATCTTGAGACACAGATTCTATTATCATTACTTTATATGATATTTGGTAACATAATTGAACTTTTAAAGCACATTTGAGCCTATGGAATGGAAGTCAGGGTCATGATATCATTAGGAATGTAGATGTTATATGGTTGACTGGACTTATTGTTAATGGTTAGTTTGGAGGAACTTTAATACACAACTAACTTCAAAACTATCCACTTTCTTCTCTTGGCCTCAGTGAGGCTTCTAAAAGCAGTTGCTCAATTCTAATGTTATGCTATTGACTAAACAAAAGCCAAATCCTTACTTAGACAGGATGCTTAGTCTATCACAGGTAACATTCTCAGAAGATCTGATATCTAGATGTACTGAAACAGAATTGGGTTATTCAAATATACATTGAAATAGTTACAGAGGATTTGAACTCAAACACAATATCATATCCATCAGACCAGTTTCCATTTACGTGACTAAAGGAGTGAATTGCCAGAGTCATTAGAGCAGTGTTTCTCATGATGAGGCACATACCTTGCAGGTGGAGTTGTGGAAACATTGGTTACTTCATATGCGGCATAAGTTACAAGTGAATAAAACTTGCAATAAAATTTTAATAAAAACTTCTATGGAATATGTGTGTACATCATCATCATTTAACATCCATTTTCCATGCTGGCATAGAATTGGCCAGTTTGACAGGCCTTAGCAAGCCAGAAGATTGTCTGTTTTGGCATGCTTTTACTGCTGGATACCCTTTTCAATGCCAACCACCTTACATATATATAATGTGGGGTACATGTTTTTGTTTTGTTTTTTTTACAAATATTGAAGTGAGGTGTGGCACCAAAAAGGTTGAGAAACACTGTACTACAGCATCAGATAGAATGCTTTGCAATATTTGTTCTAGTTCTCTACACTCTGAGTTCAAATCCCACCTAAGCCAACTTTATCTCTCATCCTAACAGAGTTGATAAAATACTTATCAAACACTGGAGTCAATTTCTCTCTCTCTCTCTCAAAACTGGCCATGTTGCACAAAGTCATGAGGGATCACTCATAATGTTCCTTTCTCTAAAAATAGAAAATGGGTGAAAGTTGGAAAATGGCCTAATTCCAGAGAAAGGATCAGTATTTATAAGCCAGTTATCAAGATATCACTCTGCCATTCCATTCGAAATCCATAACCCTACCATCCCATACCACCAACTATACATAAACATCATTAGTGCAAGCACTGTATAACTGCACTACAAAACACACATCCTTCCACTAAAAAAACCTAAATCTTCTCAACAAATTCCATACCACTAAACCATGCCTAGGTCCTGACGTTCAGGGTATCATTTTCTACAATAAAGATGGGATTGCTTTACCTAGAATGCAGATCAGATAGCAGAAGTTAAACTCTAAACAAAATAACAGATAATTTATATATGAATGCTTGCAACACTGGATCACTAAAGTAGTTGACTTTTTGTCTCGTTATTCCAAAAAGCCTTCTCAAAAAAAGAGATAAGTGGGGAGTTATTAAAAATTTGGAACCCTACTGACACGAGTTTAAAAAACTATAACAGAGAAGGTAGTAACTCGTCTCAGTTCGTAGTTCTACATTTCAGCTAACTAGTTCTTGCCGATTAAATGTTCTGAAGAAGGCAATTCATAAAGGATAGACAAGAAAGGATAAAGTTAACACCATATTCATATCGTTAGTATGGCATGTGTTCTGGGGTGACAAAGAACATAGTAGCAAAGGAGCCATTCTAAAGGTTTTTAAAAAGTAATAAAATTTGAACTGACAAATCAATGAAAACTCTACAGCGAAACCGTGTAAGTATGGCAGCAGCAAGGACCATATTTCTATAAAGAGAAATACTGCGGCACCTGGCCACCTGAAATTGTTTCTGTGGTCATGCTTCTCCTACGTTTTCCGAATATATCTCACTAGTTTCAGTGAGCTGCAAAAGTCATAAGTATCGTCTTCTTCTGCTAGACGTTTTCCAAAGTATATACAAATTTTAAATAATATTTCAATTTTTATTTTCGAGTCTGGAGATTATATATATATATATATATATATATATATATATATATATATATATATATGGTATTTTGATAAGTTATTTAGCTTTCTTCGATATAAATATAATTCTCAAATTTATCATTGTCTTATTAGACATCAAACATTTGGTGATAGGATATATATTTTGTACACTTGCCCCAAAAACAGAGTGCTTGTTCCTGGACGAATCACATTAAAATAGAGTCTAAATCACTGGCCTTGAAATATGTAACTAGAAGAGTCCCATGTTAGGTGAGCGGAGGGGAGTAATATTTAGGAGATTACTGGAAATAAAATCGCAAATTACTTAGTACTCTCTCAAGAGTTTACAATCTGGAGGTTTACTGAAACTGTTTTCCGTTCACAACAGAATATCAACAAATATGGGATACTAATAACAATGTGAGGTTTTCTAAAAGAATTTAGATTCTTATTGTTAAGTTTGGTATACCTCAAGTATATAATTATTAGTCACAAAAAATACGACCTTTAAAGTGAAAGGTAGAGTAGGTAAACACACAACTCTTAAAATCAGTGCAACAAATGGATAGTGTACATTAAAACTTCCCATCCTTTCTATTTTACTTCAATTTTCTTTTTTATTGTAGTGGAAAATAAAATTGAACGAGTCTGTCATTGTTTAATAATACTGAGAAAAAGGCAAAAGGATATGAAATCGAAGATCAGAAAACGAGAAAGAAAAAAAACAAGCGTGGCATTAGTTTCTGATGAATAAAAAAATAAATAAATATGAGACTTACGGTTTAAAAGAAAAGTCGAATAAAGTGTGCGGTCAGTGTGGTTGAGTAAGGTACTAAATCGTAGAGTAAAAATCATAAAGGTTCCTAGGAGAGTGAATGGAAAATGATGACGGGGAAGAGTGATAAACGTTTGGAGTAAAATGTCGCAACGGATCCACTAGGAGAGTTAAAATATCAACTTTGCGTAGGAAGTCGAAGGTACGGCAACCAGTCATAGCAATGGAGAACCCTGAAACTAAGTTAAGGCTATCGGCATTTAAATTTTAAAAGGGGTAAATATCAGGAATACGCAGGTCCAGTAAAGTTAACTTATATCTGCACAGTTTGCCATAAAAGTGAAATTATACGGCGAAGAGAGCAGTAGAGTTTAATAAAGAGGATATAAATATAACTTGGTCACAGTTCTGTTTAGATTCACTTTCTTCCTCATTAGAAAACCACATCACTTGTAAAAGGGATTTATGTATTAACTACATTCCTCTTAATCGCATCTTCTACAAATTTAAGAAACAATTTCAGCAATCATCATTAATACACAGCTTCTATCCAAGATGAAAAGAATGAAGTGGAACCGGGGTCAGTAACATGAAATGAGATAAGAGGCGAAAGCTGATGGGGGAAATGAGCCGGTGATATGACTGACATTGACCATTTAAATGGTTGTGGAGCCAGCATTGTCACTCATGGCGACTTCACATCTATCCAGTCGAGCAAAACTATGCAGAGCGATAGAAATAAGAAAACCAACAATTGTTCTGGTTTTGCTCCAACCAAGAAGAGGCTGTATCAGTTTTCGTTAGCATCAAGCGACAGTGGTTGTCGCTCGTTCCCTCACGTCGGATGAAGTTGTATGTGGGCGCGCCTCATTCAGGGCTGTTCCTTCTTTCCTCGCGCAACACCATTATCTTGCACTAGTTTCTTCTATTAAACATCAATGTTATGACAGACATAAACGATTAATAGAAAGAGATGTCCGATTTTTTTTTTATGTTGATATAGTTGCTATTGTTGCTTTTTGATTTTAAAAAAATGAAATTCGCATCGCCTACGGTTTGTATATGTGAATAACTAATAAAACTCGTTTAAATAAACGTAACATGATAGAAAAGGGCCGGTAAGAACAAGGAAAGAGACATGAATATTGTGTGTGTATGTGTGGGAGAGTCAGAAGTAAATGTTGACAGCATACATAAACTAAAAAGTTAGTGAATTGTAAAATAAAGCTACAGTAAATAAGAAGAATCTGAAAAAGAAGAATATGAAACAAAAATTAGAGGAAGTACAGATTTATTCTTTTAACACTCAAGTAGGGTCTATGAAAGGTAATGACACCTTGTCAGAGCAGAGATTCCTAACGGAAGTTGGCTATGGGTTACCCACACAGTCGTCCTGGACGAGAGATGTATTGATGGGGTAGAAAAGTCGATCAGGTTAAAACTGATGAAAGGGAGTCGAGGAGAATAAGCAAACGTGAATAAAAAATTAGAAGTGAGAGATAGAATCGAACAGAAGTTTTGGAAGGGTAGAGAAAATGTAAGAGGAAAACAACATAACCACTCCCTACTGGTTTAGTTTGATTTAAGGAAAACAATAGAAAAGCTAAATAGAAATGATTTCGAGATGAAGAAGAATATAAATTGATGATATTGAGATGGACCAAGCCTGTATATACATCCAATTGTACAAGAATGCACGTGATATCAAATCGAAGTTTTTATTGTTCTTTCTTTCCATGCTTTTGATAAGTTTTGGAGAGCATAGATGCAGGAGTTTAGAAAGAAATAGAGCTTCCGATAGGAATGTAACCGTCTATATAGTGGCAAAGGAATGACGAGGCGCTACTGAAAATGAAGGAATTGGCATAGCAGCCTGTGTGAGCGAGGTGGACACATTGACGAGTACACCAGAGCCATTAAGTCGGGTAGCGGGTGTGAGAGTACGTTCACCTAATTTAGATCGAGCAATTAAAAGAAAATCACCACTGTTTAATTAGAATACTTATCAAAAATCTAACAAATGGTTGTTTGGAGATTTCGAAGTGAAAAATAAACGATCTTGTTCGAAATAAGAATAACAACTGAAAGTTAAGATGAAGTTCACTGGGAGAGGAATCAAAAAGTATACGTGTAAAATTAGTTTCTGGTTAAAATAAAAGCCAGTAATTTATACAATACAGATATGTTTATAATTCTAAATGGTGATGATTATGATTTTTGTCATTTCAAGTTTTATGAACAAAATATGAACACATTTCTCCCAGTACGCTTTCCCAACCTGAGATCAGGGCATCCTATGGAAGAACAATCAAGTAGCAGCTGTCAAAGGTATTTACGGAAACCTACAGATATTTTACAAAGTATTGTAGAATTAAATAGACACCTAACGGAAGGTCTGAGAAGTTGACATGTTAGGCTTCACTGAAATTTCAAACATACTTTGCGATTAATACGGGGAACAGGTGATCTGATCAAATAGGAGATTTTTACCAAAAGTAACAGAGCTTAACTCCTGTACTGATCAATGATCAATCAGTTTGATAGGAGACATGCTTCCACATTACTGAATGCCCGCTATGCATGCTTGACACCATTAACCGGAAAGAAAAGTGACAAGACAGAGATAGTTTCAAGGTAAAGGTGATGACGCCGACTTTTCTCTCGTTCGACCTGGACAGCTGGATTTACTTACGGACACATCAGTGGCACCTACTTTGAATCTCTTTTAAAATTTTGGTAGAGAGCTGATATAAGTCAATACTTACATGTTGCACACCCGCGTATTTCTGTGATTCATGGAACATTAATCGCAGTATCTCTTTACAAATAGATACAACTTTTTAACTCTATTCTTTCCTCTCGCTTCCGCCTTTGATAAGCGTCACTTCGACGCTGCTTGAGTTCTTGGTTCTTTCTTTCTTCTTTGCTACCTCCTCTGCTTAAATAATGCCACTCACTTGGCGAGTTCTAAGCGTGCCGAGAGGATAGCTATCTCGGATAACGAAGAGGCGACATACACATCCGATGACACAAAGGTAATTTTCAGAAGTGGCGCTTTGTTCCGGGTCAGAGTCTGACCAGACACACGCCCGCAGAGTATCTACAAGCGGACACGGAGTCGTATTTTTTAATCAACAGAACCTAGATTTGGCTGACTGGTGGCTGCTCGATCCTCCTTGTTACTTGCGTCAGTAACTGAATGCTGGGAAGACACCATCCGGGCACCTGTCCTTGCCGGTACCCCTCTGATAATAAATGGGCAATGCATTTGGCATTCCCGAATTATTTTCCGTTTTTTGTTATTGCCTTCTCTTTAGATATCAATACTCGATTATTCATAGTAGTTTCTTCCCTCCACTACCACATAAAAATGCTTTGTCCGTTGTTGTGTGTATTATCTGATTTTTGGTACAGTCCCACCACGCATTGTGGACTGTATCTGTAATCTAACTATATTTCCAACCTCCTGCCGTCAACAATATCTAAGTTCGATGGTATTTTGCTATATAATACAACTTATAAGCTAGTTTGATTTTAAAATACTTCATATAAGAGGTCCTTCTTGAGCAACTTGAGGGACACCTTAGATAAGCATCATAAGTATCTTTTGGCTAGCTTTGTGGAATAGATCCTATGAAAGATGGGTGGGAAGAAATGTCAAAGAAAAACCTCACTTCAAATAGGTTCTTCGCTCCACAAGAGATTCGGATATTTACGTAATGTTTGTGAACATGCGTATACTTACAGCTACTAGAATTATAAGACCTCAATAGATAGTTAATCAGAAACATAGATGGTTTTTGTTTCGTGTTTTTGTTTTTTAATTATTATTAATTATATTTACAATACACTTTCTGGAACAGTTAGTTTCGCAGAAAGCATTTTATTCCTCGAATTACTTGTTTGCGGGAACTAAAATGGACTTCTGTCTACTTGATCTCGCCAATATTTATACGTCATTTTTTTCAGCGAATAAAATTATCCTTCTAATAATATTTGTTTAAAATTGAAGATGCTCGTTGTTTAGTCACAGGTCAGCCTAGATTGAGACGACCTATGATCTAAGGCGTTCCAACCATGGCAAGCCCATCTTTTTGTCTGAGAGTATATCTCGGACCCCATTATTCAACGTATTTTTACTTCTTAATAACGAGAGGTTTGGTTGCTATACTCGAGGGATTTTGATGGTTATTCTAGTGATATTTGGTTGCTATTTTAGCAGGTCAAGCGACCACCCACATCTGTTTTGTCCTGTAAAGTGAAATTGGCCTTTTATGCATGAAAAAGCGTCGACAATAGTCAAATCAAACGAAGAAAAAATAACAGTAACACTTAATCCAGCGATAATTAAAAAGATATCTACAAATCCTGGAAGTTTTGTGTTTCGTCAATATCTACAGGCCATACCCAAACTGATCGACCTCTACATACTTGAAAAAATCGAGCCACTATGTTGTTGTTCGGTCTGCTAGAAGTAGCAGCCAAATTCCTCTTAGATCATACCAGTCTTAAAAAGGGGAAGACACATTAGATAATGTAATTTTAATTTAAAAAAATAAACAGGTTGGTCACGGTTGGAATGTCTTTCATCGAACGTCTGATCAGGGTTTACCTAGGGCTAAATAACTACTACCACCACTACATATCTAATCAATGCCTACAGCAGTGGTTCTCAACAATGTGGATTGTGACGTCATTAGAGGGGGGTCACTGAATTTACTTCTGGATTGTAAATAGAAGCAAAATTTCGTTAATTCATGGTCGAAAATTTTTTAAAAATTTATTCAGTAATTGATGATATGTGTGGTCTTTTATTTTCTTATAATGCTATAATAACTTTTGAGAAACCGAGAGAGGTTGTCATTGAGAAAAAGTTGGGAACCAATGGCGTAAATAACCAAGCTGGGCCCACCTGGTTATATACGACAAAAATATTACGGTAGCATCAAGTATCACGACTCAATAAATGAGAAGGCTGCTTTCATTACTGATATTTGCATTAGACAGCTCGCTGTTATACACATATAAACAACCATAGTTGTTCGTTTTGTTTTCTTTAAGTAAAGTAACGAGCTCCCTAGTAAATACCATGACTGGCATCCTTTTTAATCAGCATCCCTGATTTACGTGCTCTGTTAACGTTAAGTTAACATCTGATCGTTATTTTGATATTTACTTTCTATATACCATCTACATACTGTGCTTCTCTTTTTAATATCTACCTACAATGCTTTTCTCAACATATATTGATATTCTTTGCATTAAAGATATTAGCGGCACTTGTCTAATTAACGCAAAATACCTGTTCCTATTCAGTTGAAAGACACAAGTTATATCTCGTCACACTATGTCTATTTTGTCAATATCTCTGCTGCTTCTTTTTGTAAGCATCTTACATGGTTTATCTATACCCTTAATACATGCAGATTATATAGTTCTAATTGACATGTATAGTCAGTCTGGTTAGAATCTACAAGTTATGTGTACCCATTCACTAGTCACAATGATAGTGTATGTATTGCAATACCAGAGCTTCTGAGAGAAATTCAGTAAGGCAAAACAAGATTAGTTTAAGTCCCTGAAAAAGGAGGAGTGTCATCTTAGACTCCAAATAGGATTGTGATTTTCTTTTCTTTCTTTTTTCCTTTTATTTTTCTTTTTTTTATCAGTGAGACCTGGTAGATAGTCGACTGTATAGGTATGTATCTGGTTAGACTCTGATCTGGAATAATGCAACTGTCTTTGCATCTTAGAATTTGCCAAGTCTGGTATTGTTCATATAGTCACTGGCCACCACCGTCCCACCACAGATGAACATGGTCTCTTCTTTAACTTTTTGAGCCCAAGACTGATATACCAACTGAAACCCCTTTTATAGGTCCTTAGAATATATATTTTGCTATATATTTAGTCTGTACAAGATTGTGACACAAGCATAACTAACATGACATCAGTTTTCAGGAAATTTATAGATGGAAAGTCTTGTGCTGCTTTTAAGTATTGTAGGTTGATTATCCTTCCATATTAATATCCCCTCAGTACCCAGACGTCGTTTTGTGCAGTCACAGGTTAGCTCATACCTATATCATATGGGTAGTTAGTCAAATGTCTTAGCACATCGACCTAATAAATTCATAGACCTATTGTTTTGCTGAACTGAAGACCATGCTGCACACTGCAACATGCAATGGTTAATCATGTATGCAGTGTTGCACTCTGGACATATACTCCGGTCTATTTCTGTGCACCATTTGTTGCACCTGAGGCCAAGCTTTATTAAACAGAATGATCAAAAGCATTTCACCTGTTATCATACCATCATTTAAGAGGTATCTTGAATTATATAATCAAATGTATCCTTTTTTTTTTAAGATGATGAAGGGTGAATAGGGGATGATTAATTTGTTATTTTCAGCCAGGTAAAAAATTATATCCAGTAGAGTTTCTTAAATATTTTATGATTCCAGCTCCTCCAAAATTTACTCATTGTATCCCCTTAGCTCCTTCATTAGACTGTCCAAATCATCATCATTGTCATTGTTGTTGTCGTCATCATAATCATCATCAGTTCAGTTAGGTACCACTCCCTTGTGAACTCACAATGTTGCAAGGGGTCGCCACCCCAGGTTAAGAACTACTGAAACAGAAGTCTCTTCATTGGCTTATATGTCGATAGACTTTTGTGTGGCCATGGTGAATGTGGATCACAACTGTTACTGTCCTTCTACATTTACCATCGACAGTATGTGCATTGAAGTATAGTGTTTGAGACTGGTGAAGTTATTGATATTGCTGCTATGTTTGTTCACATGTAACTGCTATTGTTTGTTTGGACTGAGTGGGAGAGATAGTGATTTTAGAATAGTATTAATGCAAGAGTTTTCCAGATGCTTGTGGTCTTGCTGTTTGGATGTGCTTTGCATGTAGTGGCAGGGACTGTGAGAAATAAAGTTTGCTGAAGCAACAAAGTGTTCTCCTCACATGTTTATATGGCCTTTCATTTCTAGATTTTTCTGTTTTTAATGATGTGTAGACGGTCTGTGGAGATGTACTGGACCCAGGCTGTGTTAGCGCAATCCATGGGACTAATGTATTGATTGTAGGCTAATCTTGTTTTTTTTTTTTTTGTATTAAGCAAATGTGTTACTTGTAGGCACTCTAAGTTCATGTGTGCATTGTTTGCCAAGTCTTCTATGTGTATAGTGGATGTTATGAACGTTATTATGTATCTCCTAGTTTATTTTATCTTTTGTAAGTGTGGTTATTTATGTTGCTGAGTTTGATGGTTGATTGACTTCAATGTTCTCTGATGTTGCTGGAAAGAGGCAGACAGAGTATTTTGTAAGGTGCTACTTAATGTTGTTTCTCTGTAGTTTATAAAGGTCTGAAGTAGTTGTGCAGTTGTGTTTGCAGAAAATGAGGGGATGTGAGTATGATGTAATCTGCATATGTGTGTATGGAGGTACCAAAAAGTTGTATAAGTATGTATTAAAAGACAGAGTAAAAGGACACCCTTGTGGTACTCTGTTCAGAAAATTTCAGATTCTGGAAGTGTTGCTTTTGTACCCTGCAAGGGTATGGCAACCTCACAGGTAGTTTTATAGCCAGCCCTTTGTTTTGTTTGTTAAGAAATTGAGTTTTTTTTTTTTTTTTCGTATAAGGGAAGAGTAGGAGATGAAGTTGAAAGCTTTATTAATATCAATGGTAGTTAGAGTGATATATATGAGTCAATGGACATGTTGGACAACATTCAGGGGGCTTCTATGGCGTACATGGAGGCTATGGTTTTGGTTCCCGCAATGAGGAGGGAACCAGGCTGCAGGAGTTCTGTGATGCAAATGACCTTATGATCTGCAATACTAACTTCAGGAAACCTGCCAGTCACCTAGTCACCTACCGTTCTGGCAGGCACACAAGCCAAATTGACTACATCCTCGCCAGGAAAAGGGAAAGACGGCTGTTCAGAAATGCCAAAACATTCCCAGGCGAAGAATGTACCCCACAACATAGACTAGTAGTTAGTGACTTTAGGATCAGAGCTAAGTGGCTGCCCAGAAGACGACCAGCTTGGAGGAGAAGGGTATGAAAGCTCAAAGATCCTGCAAATGGACAGAGATTTAGAGACCTATTACTCGAAGCCTTTGACGAAATAGAGGGGGGTGTAGCTTCACACAATGTAGAGGACAACTGGACGTTTCTACGGGACAACCTGCTGAGGGCCACCGACGAGATCTGTGGTTGGTGCAAGGTCCCTTCTCGACCCAAAATAACGTGGTGGTGGAACAAGGAGGTAGACAGGGCTATTAGACAAAAGAAACAGGCTTGGAAGGACTGGCAGAACGGTGGTAGCAGGGAATTGTACCAATCTGCCAGAAGGGAAGCTAGGCGACAGGTTTATTTAACCAGAGGGGAGGCAGATAAGAAAAGATTTGCCAATGTTCTGCGCCGTGAGGACCAAAGACTTAAGGTATTTCGTGTCACAAGACAGTGTAGGAGAGAGAATAGTGATGTAGTAGGAGAGGAATGTGTTCGCATGGATGATGGTACGCTTGCTCTAAATGAGGCTGCAAAGAAAGAGGTCTGGAGAAGCCACTACGATAGATTGCTTAATAAAGAGAATGAATGGGAGAAAGAGAGTCTGCCGTATGTTGACCCAACAGAGGGACCAGCTATCCGAGTTGACAGTACCATGGTAGATAAAGCAATTAAGAGTATGAAGACAGGGAAAGCCCCCGGCCCATCAGGAATCACTGCAGAGATGCTCAAAATATCTGGCAGTGTCGGCTATAGCCTAGTCACCCACATTACGAACCAGGTGATACACGAAGGAGTCATACCCAATGACTGGTGTAGCAGCACCATAATCAACTGCTACAAAGGTAAAGGTGACGCTTTAGATACAAATAATTACAGAGGTATCAAGCTTTTAGATCAGGTAATGAAAGTCATGGAGAGGGTCATAGCTCAACTGCTTAGGGAGCGAGTCAGCTTAGATGAGATGCAGTTTGGTTTTGTGCCTGGGAAAAGCACCACTGATGCTATATTTCTGGTAAGACAGCTTCAGGAGAAATACCTAGCCAAGGATAAACCTCTGTTCCTGGCTTTCGTTGATATGGAGAAAGCCTTTGACAGGGTCCCCCGATCTCTCATCTGGTGGTCAATGAGGAAACTAGGGATAGAAGAATGGTTAGTGAGAGCTGTGTGAGCCATGTACAGAAACTCTGTCAGTAAGGTGAGGATTGGCAGGGAGTACAGTGAAGAATTCCGGGTGGAGGTAGGGGTCCACCAAGGTTCTGTCCTCAGCCCCCTCCTATTTATCATAGTTCTCCAGGCTATAACAGAGGAATTCAAGACAGGATGCCCCTGGAAGCTCCTCTATGCTGATGACCTTGCACTAATTGCTGAGTCACTATCACAATTAGAGGAGAAGTTTCAGGTATGGAAGCAAGGACTAGAATCGAAGGGCCTTAGAGTCAACCTAGCTAAAACCAAAGTCCTCATAAGTAGGAAGGCAGACAAAACACAAACCCCTTCAGGTAGATGGCCCTGCTCGATCTGTAGAAAAGAAGTGGGAAGTAACTCTATAAGATGCACCCAGTGCAAGCTATGGACACATAAGAGGTGCAGCAATATCAAAGGAAGGTTAATTAGGAAGTTAGTTTTTGTTTGCAGCAGATGTTCTGGAGCTATAAATACTGGAAATGTGCAGAAAACAACTTCTGCCACATTCCAGGGAGAAAAACTAGAAGTGGTTGATAGCTTCCGCTATCTTGGTGACCAAATTAGCAGTGGAGGTGGGTGCACTGAAAGCGTAGCTGCTAGAATTAGAATAGCCTGGGCAAAGTTCAGAGAGCTCTTACCTCTGCTGGCGACAAAGGGTCTCTCTCTCAGAGTAAAAGGCAGATTGTATGACGCATGTGTACGAACAGCCATGCTTCATGGCAGTGAAACATGGGCCGTGACTGCTGAGGACATGCGTAGGCTCGCAAGGAATGAAGCCAGTATGCTCCGATGGATGTGTAATGTCAGTGTGCATACTAGACAGAGTATCAGTACCTTGAGAGAAAAGTTGAACTTACGAAGTATCAGTTGTAGTGTGCAAGAGAGACGACTGCGCTGGTATGGTCATGTAGCGAGAATGGATGAGGATAGCTGTGTGAAAAAGTGCCACACCTTAACAGTTGAGGGAACCTGTGGAAGAGGTAGGCCCAGGAAGACCTGGGATGAGGTGGTAAGGCACGACCTTCAAACATTGGGCCTCACCGAGGCGATGACTTCTGACCAAGACCTTTGGAAATATACTGTGCGCGAGAAGACCCAGCAAGCCAAGTGAGTCCTAAATCTAAGGCCCAGCCAGCCCACTTATGCGTACCTTCCTTCCTTCATTGGACACTAAATTCCAAATTCCACTTGTGAAGACCTGTTGAGGCAAGTGAAATCGAAATCGAGTTAAATTAAAATTGGACACTAAACCCCACTGCGAAGACCTGTTGAGGCAAGTGAAATAGAAATAGATTGTTGCCGTGCCCCTGAACTGGCTTTGTGCGGGGCCGTCATGGGATTTTCAAGCAAGATCGTTGCCAGTGCCCCTGGACTGGCCCATGTGCAGGCAACACATGAAATCTTTCGAGCGGGATCGTTGCCAGTGCCCCTGGACTGGTTCATGTGCGGGCGACACATGATATCTTTCAAGCGAGATCATTGCCAGTGCCCCTGGACTGGCTCATGTGCGGGTGACACATGAAATCTTTCGAGCGGGATCGATGCCGGTGACCCTGGGCTGGCTCATGTGCGGGCGACACATAAAGTCTTTCGAGCGAGATCGTTGCCGGTACCCCTGGGCCAGCTCTTGTGCGGGTGACTCATGAGGTTTTTTCGAGCGAGATCGTTGCCGGTGCCCCTGGACTGGCTCATGTGCGGGTGACACATGAAATCTTTCGAGCGGGATCATTGCCAGTGCCCCTGGACTGGCTCATGTGCGGGCGACACATGATATCTTTCGAGCGGGATCGTTGCCAGTGCCCCTGGACTGGCTCATGTGCGGGCGACACATGATATCTTTCGTGCGAGACCGTTGCTGGTGCCCCTGGGCCGGCTTGCGGGTGACACATGAGGTTTTTCGAGCGAGATCGTTGCCTGTGCCCCCGGACTGGCTCATGTGCGGGTGACACATGATATCTTTCGAGTGGGATCATTGCCAGTGTCCCTGGACTGGCTCATGTGCGGGCGACACATGATATCTCTCGAGCGAGATCGTTGCCAGTGCCCCTGGACTGGCTCTTGTGCGGGCGACACATGAAATCTTTAGAGCGGGATCGTGGCCAGTGCCCCTGGACTGGCTCATGTGCAGGCGACACATGAAATCTTTCGAGCGAGATCGTTGCCGGTGCCCCTGGACTGGCTCATGTGCAGGTGACACATGAAATTTTTTGAGCAGGGTCATTGCCAGTGCCCCTGGACTGGCTCATGGGCGGGCGACACATGAAATCTTTCGAGCGGGATCGTGCCAGAGCCCCTGGACTGGCTCATGTGTGGGCGACACATGATATTTTTCGAGCGAGATTGTTGCCGGTGCCCCTGGACTGACTCTTGTGCAGGTGACACATGAAATGTTTGAGCGGGTTCATTGCCAGTGCCCCTGGACTGGCTCATGTGCGGGCGACACATAAAATCTTTCGAGCGAGATCGTTGCCGGTGCCCCTGGGCCGGCTCTTGTGCGGGTGACACATGAGGTTTTTCGAGCGAGATTGTTGCCGGTGCCCCCGGACTGGCTCATGTGCGGGCGACACATGAAATCTTTCAAGCGGGATTGTTGCCAGTGCCCCGGGACTGGCTCTTGTGCGGGTGATACATGAAGTTTTTTCGAGCGAGATTGTTGCTGGTGCCCCTGGACTGGCTCATGTGCGGGCGACACATGATATCTTTCGTGCGAGAGCGTTGCCAGTGCCCATGGACTGGCTCTTGTGCGAGTGGCACATGAGGTTTTTCGAGCGGGATCGTTGCCAGTGCCCCTGGACTCGCTCATGTGTGGGCGACACATGATATCTTTCAAGCGACATCATTGCCAGTGCCCCTGGACTGGCCCTTGTGCGGGTGACACATGAAATGTTTCGAGCAGGATCGTTGCCAGTGCCCCTGGACTGGCTCATGTGCGGGCGACACATGAAATCTTTCAAGCGGGATCGTTGCCAGTGCTCCAGGGCTGGCTCTTGTGCGGGTGACACATGAGGTTTCTCGAGCGAGATGAGCGTGGCCTTTGCCAGTACCGACTGACTAGCCTTCGTGCGGGTGACACGTAAAAGCTCCCACTACACTCTCCGAGTGGTTGGCTTTTAGGAAGGGCATCCAGCTGTAGAAACACTGCCAAATCAGATTGGAGCCTGGTGTAGCCATCTAGTTTCACCAGTCCTCAGTCAAATCGTCCAACCCATGCTAGCATGTAAAGCGGACGTTAAACGATGACGACAATACGTACAGACATATATATATATATATATATATATATATATATATATATATATACCACCTGACTGGCCTTGCAGGGTTTTCGAGCGAGATCATTGCCAGTGCCCCTGGAGTGGCTCTTGTGCGGGTGGCACATAAAAGACACCATTTCGAGCGTGGCCGTTTTCATGCGGGTGACACGTCATCATATGTATATATATATATATGTATTATATATATATTTATTATTATTATTATTATTATTATTATTATTATTATTATTGTTGTTGTTATTGAGTGAGAGAGCAGTGCATGCCATCAAAGTGACACTGGGGTAAAATATACGAAGCCCATTATACCCATCATGACTACCCGTCTGATAAAGGTACACCAGGCACATGCATCACAACCATATGTGCGCGACTTGGTGATCTCATATCAAGATAAATAATCAGCGCATGACCTTGCAGGTGGGGCCCAGTTAGAATTTTCTTCAGGTCGAGTAGCCCATCCCGCTCAAAAGGTCCCTGAATAAGGTTTGTTTAAGGATGTTGAGCAAAACACCCATGTTTCCAAAGGTGAATTATTCAAACCCCAAAGAATTCCTCTCAACACATGGCTATGATGCTCCCCCACTAATTCTGCTCATGATCAGAGATGCACACATCGTCAGCCACCAAGGGACATGCTCAACTGGTTATGGTCAAACAACTGACAAACAAATCTGTGGTACATGCCTGGTACTGCATCCGGACATTTATTATTATTATTATTATTATTATTATTATTATTATTATTATTATTATTATCATTATTATTGTTATTATTATTATATGTTTGACTTTTGCTTTGTATTTGTACAAGTTGGCCCCAAGTCTCACCCAGAGACCTCAAGAGACAAGTTAGAAGTTCATGTTGGTGTTATGCCTAAGGTGTAGTATATTTGGTTTTGCACATAGTATTGTTCTAGAGAATGTTTAAGAAAACATGAGAAAATTATGAGTTTGCTTTAAAATTTGAGATTACATAGACAGTATTTTATGTAGGATATGGGCAGTTCCCATGAGCACTATCTTTTGAATTTCTGCCATTTTGGGGTTTCCTGGTATCTGAGCTAGGTAGCAATCAGCCCCTTTTGCTATCATTCCTAGGGCACCTATGACAACAGGTATTGTTTCAGTCTTCAGGTTCCACATTTTGCCACTTTCTATTTCAAGATTTTTATACTTTCTCAGGTTTTGGTAGGTCTTGACAGATACATTTATATCGTTTAGGGCAGTCATATCAATAAGGAGGCATGATTTTTGTCTGAAGTCATTCAATGTAATGTCTTTATTATTATTATTATTATTATTATTATTATTATTATTATTAGTATTATTATTATTATTAATATTAAGGTGGCATACTGAACAAAATACTTAGCAGTATTTCATTTGTTTTTATGTTCAAATTCCACCAAGGTTGACTTTGCCCTTCATCCTTTCGGAGTTGATTAAAAATAAGTACCAGTTGAGTACTGGGATCTATGTAATTGACTATATCCATCCCTTCATATTTCAGGCCTTGTGCCTATAGTAGAAAGGATCATCATCATCATCATCATCACCATCACCATCACCATCATCATCATCATCATTATCATTATTATTATTATTATTATTGTTCAGTAGTTTTATTTTTATAACGTGCTTTCACTTCACTACCGAGCGCAGCTCTGTGCGCCTTGGGTATGTGCTGTGGTGCTCTTATGTTTACTGTATTGAAAGTGTTTTGCGTAGAATGTGTGCAGTACCCAGTAGTGCAATTTTCTGTATGTTATATATATTTGTAAGTCCTGGTGTTTTTGTTATGTATTTGTCTGAATATTTTTTTATTATACCTAAGGCACCTACTATGATAGGAATTGTTTCTGTTTTTAGACTCCACATTCGAGTTATCTCTATTTCCAGGTCTTTGTATTTTGAAAGTTTTTCCATTTCTTTTAGAGAAACGTTGTCATCTGCTGGTATTGATACATCAATTAGAAAGCATTTTTTTTCTTCATGATCTTTGACAACTATATCTGGTCTATTTGCCTTAATTTCTCTATCTGCGTGTATTGGCATATCCCAGAGTATGGTTGCTTTCTCGTTTTCTGTGACCTTTTCTGGCGTGTGTTTATACCATCTTTTTTCTGTTGTTATTCCATAGTGTTGGCATAGCTTCCAGTGTATATAGGTCCCAGCTCTGTCGTGTCTGTGAATATATTCCTTCTTAGCCAGGACTGGGCAGCCAGAGATAATATGATTTATTGTTTCCTGTCCATCTCCACATATTCTACAGTTACTTGTTATATTTCTTTTCATTATGTGTTTTTGGTAATTTCTGGTGGGGAGGCTCTGGTCTTGTGCAGCAATTAAAAATCCTTCAGTCTCTGCTTTGAGTCCTGAGCTTCTCAGCCATTGCTGGGATTTTTCTCTGTCTATTTCTTTCGCATTTAGTTTAGCCCAGTATTTACCATGTAGGGGCTTTTCTTGCCATTGTTTCATCATGGTCCGTTGCTGTTCTAGTTTCAGTTTGGATTTCATTTGTTTTATAGCTTTTGTTGTTTCTTCTTCTTCTTCCTCGTATTTGTTAGGTAGAATGATTTCTTGTTTGTATTTGTCAGCTTCCTTAAATACTGAAAACAGTTTTTTGTTTTGCTCGTGTTTTGTGGCTATTTGTATTAGTTTCCCTTGCTTCTGGAGTAAGTATTTTTGCAGTCCTATGGTGGTTATTTTATAATAGTTTTCTAGCTGTATAAGACCCCTGCCACCTTCTGTGCGTTGTATATATAGCCTTTCTATGTCAGATTTTGGGTGGTGCATCCTATATCCTGTCATTATTTTTCTTGTTTTCCTGTCTATTTTACATAGTTCGTTTAGTGTCCAGTTAAGGATGTTGTAACTGTAGCTTATAACTGGGACAGCTAAAGTGTTGATACCCATTATCTTGTTTTTAGCATTGAGCTCTGTTTTTAGTATTGATCTAACTCATCTATAGTACTCTTTCTTTATTTTTTCTTTCATTTGTGTATGTTGTATCCTATCTAGTTCATTGACTCCTAAATACTTATATGGTTGGCTTTCATCTAGTTCTCTTATTTCATTGGCTTTATCTAGTGTTATATTGCTACTTTTAACTAATTTTCCTCTTTTCAGGGTTGCTTTGGCACATTTTTCTAATCCGAATTTCATATCTATTGTTGTTGTTGTTGTTGTTGTTGTTGTTGTTGTTGTTGTTGTTGTTGTTGTTGTTGTTGTTGTTGTTGTTGTTGTTGTTGTTATTATTATTATTATTATTAAGGCAATGAGCTGGCAGAAGTGTTAACACACTTGGAAAAATGCTAAGCAGCATTTTGTCTGTCTTTATGTTCTGAGTTCAAATTCCACCAAGGTCAACTCTGCCTTTCATCCTTTTGGTGGAGTTAATAAAATAAGTACCAGTTGAACACTGGGGTTGATGTAATTGACTTACCCTCTCCCCAAAAATTACTGGTCTTGTGCCAAAATTTGAAACCATTGTTGTTGTTATGTTAAAGTGATATGGAGAAGGGAAATGAATTAATGATATAAAAAATGAGTTTGTTTAAAATTTCTGCAGCTTTGAATAGGAGGAAACTGGATCTCTGTAAAACCACTTCATTTGAGAGTTGGCAATACAGCATTTGCTTAGAATATATACTAAAATCAGAAGCTTCAGAAAATATAAGTGTGGCCTTCACACAAATTCTTAAAGTACTCTATTTTTCTTTTTTTTTATGATCCAACAAAGGAGCCTCTGTACAGTTTCTCAATTTTGCTAGATATAGCACCCAACCAAGTTATCTTGTAATTTTACTCTACCACCTCAAAATTATTTTTTATTTATAAATAGTGGTATATGTTTCAATAATTCCCAGTCTGATAGTTGTAGTATTTAATTTTCCAGTTAAAAGTTGCTAAATAATGCTTTGATGCAGGATCCTAATTAACCAACAATAAAATGAATGTGACAGATGCAAGATCAAGAATAAATAGATTAGTGTATTTTTGATAAACTTATACAACATAATAAAGCATCCAGCTAATATAGAAATGCAAGGAATAAAAGAAGAGCATAATAAATGTTAAGGAAATTGATATAAAAAATACAGAAAGGAAGAACTAGAATAGAATGAGAGGGAGTGGAGGAGAGAGTGAAAAAGAGATAAAGGAAGAGAGAGGGGGAAAGGGCTATACTGGACAATAATTAACCAAGTGGATGGTTGAGCTGTTATAGTACTGGCTAATTTAGTAAAGGTATAATATATCTGGAACAATGGATCTGTGGAGTGCACTAAATTATTCCAATGATTACCAACATGATGACTTAGTCAGAGAAGGAAGGACAGTGTCTATGACCTTTTACAGAGTATCCTTGACTAGAAGGAGTAAGGGAAGTATCCTTAGATCAGACACTTAAACTAGATGCTTTGCAACAAAGTAAATTCCACTAAAATCACCCATGGGCCAAGTGTCAATGTGAAACTGGATGATATATTCCACTCAGTCATGGTTGACCATGGTTAAACAACAACAACTCTTCTAATTCCTTTCCAAATCACTAAGATTTGCTGGGTCAGTGTGTACCTTTGGTATCCATTGCATTAGAGTGTGTCACTTAAATTCATAAAATGTACCAACTGTGGAACCTGCTTAGAATTAGGTAGGCTTTGAGCTAAATGTTTTTGCCACAGCCCCGTTGTTTACAATGCCAAGAAATTAACATAAACTAACAACCTCTTAGCTAGTTGTCAACTCAATCCTCCACTTAACTAAGTGCTGAGTACTCAGCAAGTTGATCAGTGCCCTACCAACTCAACTATGTTCTCAACAATAAATATGAAATATCTAAAGCAAAGCTGCTAATCATTTATGAACATATTTCTTTCAATATAAACAGCATTCATTTCAGGAATATAGATCAAACTAATACAACACTTTCTCATTCTATCATCATCGTCGTTGTCATCATCGTTTAATGTCCGCTTTCCATGCTAGCATGGGTTGGACAATTTGACTGAGGACTGGTGGACCAGGAGGCGACACCAGGCTCCAATCTGATTTGGCAGAGTTTCTACAGCTGGATGCCCTTCCTAACACCAACCACTCCGAGAGTGTAGTGGGTGCTTTTACATGCCTCCGGCACGTGGGCCAATCAGGCAGGTACTGGCGATGGCCTGAAGGCAATGTAGCCATATATTGTTATTAAAATTACCAAAAATAAAAATAAAGACCCTCTCTCCAACATATTTGCACAATGCTAAGCATTTTTATGCAGCCAGAAAGTAAGTACCTGTATTACATTTGAATTGATTAATTAACTGTTACCAATAAAATTATATTTTTGTGAAAGGTTTATATGTAAGTTTATGTAAAGTGTTAAGCATGAGGGAGAGATATTTTGTTGTAGCTCTTCAGCAGCTTTGATTTCATTTTCTTACCCTTTTCGCTTTTCTTAATCCTTCTTCTTGTTTTTCCTGTTATATTCACTGCCTCTTCTGACACTTCTTCCTACTCTTTTTTTCTTTCCTCTTCCCTTCCTTTTCCATTTTCTTCCTCCTCTTATTATTTAATCTGCTGATCATTTTCATTCATCTCAATGAGACCCAATATCTCACAGTTACCATATGTCTTGCTGTAAATTTAAGAATTAGGTTTAGGATTAAAGTGTGGCTTTATCTGTGACAATCATCATCATCATCATCATCATCATACATCCATTTTCCATGCTGGTGTGGGTTGGACAGTTTGTTAGGGGTCAGATAGTTAAAGGACTGCACTGAGCTCTTCTGTCTGCTTTGGCGTAGTTTCTACATCTGAATGCCCTTCCCAATGCCAACCCTTTTACAGAATGTACTGGGTGCCTTTTACATGGCACTAGCACCAGTGAGGTCACCAAGTAATATGTAAGACATTGATAAAGTTACTTCAACTAAGGGAAGAGTAGTATTGAGAGAGATTAGCTTTGTGCCAATGTTTGTGATAATATTTTGATATTTAGCAATAAAAATAGAGATGCTTTCCATCATGAGATCATCATCATCATCATCATTGCTTAACGTCCACCTTCCATGCAGGCATGGGTTGGACGGTTTGACAGGAGCTAGCCAGATAGAAAACTACCCCAGGCTACTGTGTCTGGTTTAGCAGGGTTTTTACAGCTGGATGCCCTTCCTAACATCACCCACTCCACAGAATGAACTGAGTACTTTTTACGTGGCACCAGCACAGATGAGGTCAGTTTTAGCATGGTTTTTTACAGCTGGATGCCCTTCCAAATGCCAACCACTGTACAGTGTGGACTGGATGCTTTTTACATGGCACCTGCGCCAGCAAGATCACCAAGTAACTTACAAGACAAGGAATTTAGAGAGGAGAGGAGGCATTGGAGGAGGAGAGGGGGCATTGGAGGAGGAGAGCTTGTGTCAGATGATGAAAGGTTAGAGTGTGACAGAGAAACAGAGAGGCAGAAACAGGTGTCTTGCTAAAGAAGAGGTACATGGTTACTCAGCCAGAAAGAGAAAGAGAGAGAGAGAGAGAGAGATGCATTTGACAATAGTTATCAGTGGATCTAGGAATGTCATACTGTAAAAGAACCATCCAAACCCAGCTAATCATGAAAAATATAAGTTGGAGCCTTCATATCCTGAAAATTATGCAAGTATTATGAAATACTGACAGAAAGTGATGGCATAAATATAAATCTGAAAAGATCTCAGGCAATGAAAAAGTGACCATATTCTTTGAAATAGCAATCCATGCAGACAGGAAGATTAAGGTGAATAAATTGAATATTGTTAGCAAGGATCGTCAGGAAAGGAAGCACCTCCTGACTGAAGTATCAGTCTAAATTGGAGTTAGCAACCTTATGACATATTGCAGCTTTTAGGTATGTGATGAACATTGAAAAATATTTCCTGCAATACCATGTTATATAAGTTTATCTATAACAATTTACCTAAAAATAAAATACATGTATGTGTTCAAGTAGCACTCCAGTAACAGGATTATTAAAGGAATTAAAATTTGGACACATCTGACTAAATCATTGATAATGTGTACCTAAAAGTAATGGAGGAACTATCCAATTATAAAGATCTGGGAATAAAGACAACCATAAGGTAAGGATTGAAGAGAAACAATCTTTTCATGGCAATGATTAAAGAAGTTGTAGATAAATACATAACCCAAACCATAGAGCATACACATATATAATATACAGAAGAGTTCACACATTGTATAGAGAGCTTTCAGTATAATGTAAAACAAAACAAAGAAAATACTGCATGTATTCAAGGCACTCAGTTAAATCTAATTAGTTGTAACTCAAACTCACTAACAAACACTTGTATTTCTTCTCATCACCTTTACTGTGTCTCTCCATGCAAGTACTACACTAACTATCTCTCCAAAATTTCAACACCTTAGAATTCCCTTTCTACTCATGTTTTTCCTCTAGACATCAACTTATAAGTATTCAAGCTAAATATCAACTGCATTAATCACAGTATTGGAGGTCTACAAGGCAACACTGGCATCGGCCACAGCTATGATTTCACATAGCTTGCCAGGTCTTCTCAAGCACAGCATATCTCCAAAAGTTTCATTCGCTTGTCAGTGCCTCTGTGAGGTCCAAAGTTCGATGGTCATGCTTCACCACCTCATCCCATGTCTTCCTGGGTCTACCTCTTCCACAGGTTCCTTCCACTGTTAGGGTGTGACACTTCTTCACACAGCTGTCCTCATCCATATGCAACACATGACCATACCAGCGTAGTCGTCTCCCTTGCACACTACATATGATGCTTCTTATGTCCAAATTTTCTCTCAGGGCACTTACACTCTGTTGTGTATGCATACTGACAGTAAACATCCAACAGAGCATACTCACTTTATTTCTTTGAAGCCTACCATGTCCTCAGCAGTTGCATCCCATGTTTCACAGCTGTGTAGCATGGCTGGCTGTTTGCACACAGGCATCATACAGTCTACCTTTCACTCTGAGTGAGAGGCCCTTTGTAACCAGCAGAGGTAGGAGCTCTCTGAACTTTGCTCAGGCTATTCTTATTCAAGCAGCTATACTCTCAGAGCATCCACCCCTGCTACTGATTTGGTCACCTCGATAACAGAAGCTATCAACTACTTCTAGTTTTTCTCCCTGACATATGATGGAATCTGTTTTCTGTACATCGTCAGTGTTTATTGTCCTTGTGCATCTGTCACACACAAAAACTCTCTTCCCAGTTAACATTCCTTTGATATTGCTGCACCTCTTATGTGTCCATAGCTTACACCGGGTACATCTTATGGAGTTTCTACCTACACCTTTTCTACAGATCAGGCAGGGCCATCTACCTGAATGGCTTTGTGATTTGTCTGCCTTCCTATTTACTAGCACTTTGTTTTTTTCTAAATTGACTCTATTACACCATAGAGTACCAGCAGTTAGATACTTCTAACTGTGCTGGTGGCCTATATTATTATTAATAATAAAAATCATCATCATCATCATCATCATCGTTTAACATCCGCTATCCATGCTAGCATGGGTTGGACGATTTGACTGAGGACTGGCAAACCAGATGGCTGCACCAGGCTCCAATCTGATCTGGCAGAGTTTCTACAGCTGGATTCCCTTCCTAACGCCAACTACTCTGAGAGTGTAGTGGGTGCTTTTACATGCCACCGGCACGAGGACCAGTCTGGGAGTACAGGCAACGGCAACACTTAAATGGTGTTTTTATGTGCCACCTGCACAGGAGTCAGTCCAGTGGCGCTGGCAATGACCTCGCTCGAATGTTTTGTTCACATGCCACCGGCACAAGTCTGAGTAAGGCGACGCTGGTAACAATCACGCTCAAATAGTGCTTTTTACGTGCCACCGGCACAGAAGCCAGACAGCTGCTCTGGCAGTGATCCCACTTGGATGGTGCTGTTAGTGCTCCACTAGCATGGGTGCCAATCATCGAATTTGGTTCAGTTACAATTTCACTTGCCCCAACAGGTCTTTGCAAGTAGAGTTTAGTGTCCAATGAAGGAAGGTTGGCATGGGTGCCAGTCGTCGAATTTGGTTCGATTTCGATTTCACTTGCCTCAACAGGTTCACTTGCAAGCAGGGATTTGTGTCTAAAGAAGGGAAGGTACGTATAAGTGGGCTGGCTACACCCCTGGTAAAGGCCACGGGTTATGGTCTTACTTGTCTTGCCGGGTCTTCTCACGCACAGCATATTTCCAAAGGTCTCAGTCACTAGTCATTGCCTCGGTGAGGCCTAATGTTTGAAGGTCGTGCTTCACCACCTCATCCCAGGTCTTCCTGGGTCTACCTCTTCCACAGGTACCCTCAACCACTAGGCTGTGATACTTTTCACACAGCTATTTTCATCCATTCTCGCCAAATGACCATACCAGCGCAGTCGTCTCTCTTGCACACCACAACTGATGTTTCTTAGGTCCAACTTTTCTCTCAAGGTACTAACACTCTGTCGAGTATGCACACTGATATTACACATCCATCGGACATACTAGCTTCATTCCTTGTGAGCTTACGCATGTCCTCAGCAGTTGTGGCCCAATAATAATAAAGTCATATAATATGATCCCACATTCTTGGATTATGGAGTGTATGAACCTATTTGGTATTGCATCGAATGTTGAGCGATTGCTTGGAAAAAGTATGGCAAATTGGAGGACGGACCTGACAGCATACAGAAGAAGTCTAAGGTCAGTAGAAATTAGAAGGGGCATCTTCCAAAGGGACTGCCTGTCCCCACTGATCTTTGTACTGTGCTTGATACCACTAACACTGATTCTGAAGAAAGCAAAAGTTGGGTATGTATTCAAAAGCCGCCAGCAAAAAGTCAACCATTTGTTATTCATGGATGCCCTCAAACTTTATGGTAAAGATGAAGCCCAAGTCAGTTCCCTCATTCGTTGATATGGTGTATACCTTCAGTGCTGATATCAGAATGGAGTTCGGACTGAGAAAGTGTGGTGTGTTAGTCTTGAAGAGAGGCAAAATCAAATGTATGGACGGGCTAATGATACCATCTGGGGAGGTTAAGAAGCAGACAGAAGAGACTTATGTACTTGGGGATACTGGAAATAAATAAATTGATGGAGAAAGAAATGACAGAAAAATTTAAGGTGGAGTACTTGCACAGACTGAGACTGATCCTTAAGTTGAAATTAAATGGACGGAATAAGATCGAAGCTATCCACACCTGGGCTGTTTCACTCCTTAGATATGGAGCAGGGGTAATCGCATGGAGAGTAGATAAACTAAACAACTTAGACAGAAAGACAAGGAAGTTGCTAACTAGATATGGGTCATTCCACCCAAAAAGTGACACAGACAGACTGTATGTACCAAGAAAAAGAGGGGGAAGAGGACTTATTGGATATGAACACAGCATTAGAGCAGTAGAAAACAACATAGTATGGTATGTAAAAATGCCACAGAACCGCTATTATTAGAAGTAGGAAGGTCAGGCTTGTGTAGGATGAAGGATTGCAAAGATAAAGCACAATACAAGAAATCGAAAACGAATGAAACTGAAAATAGGTGGGTAAAGAAAGGAATGCATGGTCAATTTAATAGGGATGTTGAAGATAAGACAGACAGAGAAAAAAGATGGCTGTGGATTACTAAAAGTGATTCAAAACCGGAAACGGAGGCTCTAATCTGCTGCCCAAGTGCAAGCACTAAGAACAAACTACATAAAATGCAGAATAGACAACACAGCAGAAAGTGATAAGTGCAGAATCTGTGGACAATACGGTGAAACCGTATGGCATATTACCAGCCAATGTACGCCACTAGCCCAGAAGGAATATAAGAGGCGCCATAACAATATAGCCAGGCTTGTCCATTGGACACTCTGCAACAAGTATGGACTTGACAGAGCAAAAAATTGGTACAACCACAAACCTGAAGGCATCATCGAAAATGGAAATGCAAAGATCCTATGGGATTTTATGATTCAGTGCAATCATGAGATAGAGAATAGGAAGCCAGACATAGTCTTAATTGAGAAAGAAAACAAACTATGCTGGATCATAGATATAGCATGCCCAGCTGACAAGCTATGCGATAAGGAAGAAAGAAAAGTTGAGAGATATGACAGGTTAGCTTGGGAAGTTAAGAAGTTGTGGTCAATGGAAAAGGTAGCAGTAGTACCAATAATTGTCAGAGCCCTGGGAAGAGTGAGTAAAAATCTCGAGAAGTACGTGGAACAAATAGGGGCTGCAATAAGGGTTGATATGCACCCTGGCGCGAAACAGAACTGGTGACAAATGCCACGCAAATAAGAGCCAATCAGGGTGATGGACACAGCGGTCCAAGCGGGCCAAAGGCTAGATGTTAGCTGCTTCGTTATCATTTGTAAATAAATACCCGGGAGAGAGGTTTCACTACAATAGCCTTACACCAGTCTGATTGTCAAAGACAAAACAGACGACACAGGAAATAATTCTACTGAAAAAACTGAAAGAACGGTTGGTCCTAAAGCTGGCACTAAGTCGCCATTTAAGAGAAACTGCATGAACAGAATCACGTCAGGGTCACCAGTTTGTAGAGAACGACTGTGTAAACCAAAGGAGAATGGCGACGTGTGGAAACAGGCTCCTTTGAAATGCGTCGCACGGTCAACACAAAACGTATAATCAATATCTATAAAACAGAAGATGTTTGTGTGTGTGTGTGTACGTGAATGTGGTTTATGCACGTCCACAAATTAGCACGCATGTCGCTCCAATTTTAGGAGAAGATTCGGAATGACCCTATGTGCATTTTAGTGAACTTTCTCTCTCAGAGGTACCCGCGTATACCTGTAAAAATCGATAAACTTTTACCAATTTTGAAGTTTGTTGACATGGCGAAGTCAAATCTGTGCGTACGCGCGTGAAAGAGAGAAAGACAGACAGACAGACAGAGGGAGAGAGAAAGAAAGAAAGAAATAGTGTGTTTGTGACAGGGGGTGGAGGAAGATACAGTGTTTGCTAGCGTCCAAAAAAAAAAAATGAAAAAAGTGGGTAAGGCAGACAGAAATCAAAGCAAATTTTGCTAAGCAAGACAGTTTACTTTGCTAGCGTCTAAAAAAACAAAAAACAAAAAAAAACAAAGGAACGAAAAAGTGGAAAGGGAGGCAGAAAGCGTATTAGGAATGAAAATGTAGCTAAGACAGTAAGTGTAAAATGTAAAAGGCATTTTTTTTTCTTAAACATGAGATATAGTTTAAAATATACGATGTTTTTGAAAGACACTATATTCTATAATGAGATTATATATACTTTCTCACACAACAATTCAAATATATTTATTTTAAATCATTTATTTGTTTTAAATCGTTCATCTTTCTCCCACCTCTCACTCTCACACACACGCACATATACTACTTTGGGAGCGAAATAGTTTTGTTTATATTTCACAACTATGAAACAAAAATTTGTCAATCCCGCCCCCAACCCGTTTTTCTGACCACAAAAAGGGTTTGGTAATTTTTCAGATTAACACCTGAACGATTTCCACTAGGGTTTTAGGGTTAGGGTTAGGATTAGGGTTAAGGTTAGTGTTAGGGTTAGGGTTAGGATTAGGGTTGGTGTTAGGATTACGGTTTTAGGGTTAGGGTTTAGGATTAGAGTTAACCTAGAAGGGACAGGCCCCTTATTTTTTGGTTAAGGCTGTTGGTAAGTTTTCCTAAGTTACTCCAATTCACATCCCCAATGCAAACCTTCAGATCAACCTTTTCCTATGCAGATCTCTAATGTAACTTTAAAAAAGAAACAGTCAATGAGTGGAAATAACCAATAAACTGATTCCTTATGGGATTTCCCAATCAAATTGCCAGCAAACCATTTTCAGCCAAACCAATTTCAACGGATTTCGCTCAAATCTGATGTCCATGTTACTTATTTTGGTTTGAAATAAAGCACTTGATCACTTAATAATCCTAGCTTAATCCTGAGCAGCGCCGGGCTATACTGCTAGTATGTCATAAGATGGGCTCGCATGTGAGATGCGAGCAAGTGCCAGCAAAGGAATGAGAGAGACACAACCATTAGATATATATAGAGAGTAAATTTATTAAGGTAGTCAATTGTGTGTCTGTGTGTGCATGCATGCGGCAATATAAGTAATACAATACATAAGACAGGCCTTCGTATGAACAATAGTATGTATACACTAATATGTTGGTGTGTGTGTGAATGAGAAATACAGAGCATGGAATAAGAGTCTGTAACATAGACTATAAGAGTCCTGAACACAAAGATAAGAAAGTACCAGTTCATAGAAGAGTTACACAGTAGGTAGAATGTCTGTACACAAGAGGTCGTGGCCGAATAGCAGAGCTGAGGTCTCACATGTTGTGTATGAAGTTGAGCTTTGATGCTGCAACTGGTTACTTGGTACAGAAGATCCTCGCAGGTTGTTCTGGCTGTTATTTTCGAGGTGGAAACAATCCACACAAACAGTGTTGAGAAGGAACCGCGGTTGTTGTTGGTAGCGTGTACTCTGGTGGTGGCGTTGGCGCTGGTGACGGGACTGTAGTAGACAGTAGATCGGTGGTGTTGACGCCGTCGCTGGAAACTGGCTGGAGCTGTGTTCTGTGAGATTGTCAATGACCAGACCTGTATGAGGTCTGAAATCGAAGACAAACTGGTGTTGATGAAGCAGAGCTATTTATAGATAAAAAGGGGCTCCAGAAACAGCAGGAAACACTCTCTCACGTGACCTTAACAGAAGGCCACGATTGGTTGATATGCACCCTGGCACAAAACAGAACTGGTGACAAATGCAGCGCAAATAAGAGCCAATCAAGGTGATGGACACAGCGGTCCAAGCGGGCCAAAGGCTAGATGTTAGCTGCTTCGTTATCATTTGTAAATAAATACCCCCGAGAGAGAGGTTTCACTACAAGATCATTATCATCATCATTTAACATCCGTTTTCCATGCTGGCATGGCTTGGACAGTTTAACAGAAAACTGAGGAGCTGCACCTGCTTCCAATCTGATTTGGCATGGTTTCTATGGCTGGATGCCTTCCTAATGCCAACCACTCCAAGACCGGCATTGGCCATGACTACAATCTCACTTGGTTTGACAGGTCTTCTCAAGCACAGAATATTGCCAAAGGTTTCAGTCAGTTGTCACAGCCTCCTCAGGAAGATACAATAAGTTGTTAGACAAGGTGAGAGACACTGCAGTTTCTCCTGATATTTTTTTTATCTGCATATGGATCCCTGCAAATTGAAGTTTGATAAGGTTATAAGCTATCTCTGAGTTTCATAAAAAAAAAACTTGGAACTGGTGGCTTTGTTGGATAGGAAATATCAAAAATTTTATCATCATCACCTTGAGGAATATGTGGAGGTGACAGTGAGGCAAGTCAGGTTGAGAAGAGATTTTGTATAGACTAAGAAGCAAAGCAAATAATACATGGCTTTATCTGCAAGAGTGCAACTAATAAAAACTAGTACACCTGTAGAGAAGGTGAATCGAGTGGGATGATTCTGCAAAGCAGTTTGTGTAAAAATCAGCCATTCTAAAGTGGTTTATGCTTATGGGCTCAGAAATTGCTCATAGATTAACTAACTTCTGATCCTGAAGAGTAAGCGTAATCGTTAGGAAGCAGCTTTAGCACTGTCATTGGTCTATGGTTTCCATGAAAGATGGTCAATGAATGGAAAGGTTAGGGTTTGTAGTAAACTTTTACTTTTTATTTGTTGGTGTAATACATAGCTTCCCAAAGTGGGCGATGGGTGAATTTCTAGAAAATGGTGGGCGATATAAGCATTTTGCGGGTGACTATGAATTTTTAGAAATTAAGTCTGCATTTACTGATATCTAGGCATGCCTAAAATAAGGATGCACTTTTATCGATTTGACTACTCGCGGACTTGTTTATCGATCGAATATTTTTGTCGCAGTCATTGATATGGTAGTTATGTGTACTAAAAATAGCAGCCAAATAGGCCTAGACTTTAAATCACACTCCACCACAATTTTTTTTTTCTTTTGTATAATTGTATGAAGTCCCACGTATAGAATTCAAATTCGCAAAAATTTTCAGAAAACTCTGAAAAATAAAAAAAAAAGTTACGAACGGTAACATGTCGAGCGTAATTCTGTGGGTTCATAACAAAACACAAGTGCTATTTTCAGTATGTGACAAAATGTGCAGTCACGCACAAAATGACAGCTTTGAGATCATGTTTCTTGACTGGGTGAAAAATGATCAAACTTTAAACCTCTATAACTTTTTAAAAATATTTTTTCTGGAAAAAGTTGAACTCCATCAATTTAACTTGGAAAGCTACATTAATGTCCCTATTTAAAAAAATTTTCAATAAATTCCAATTTTTTAAATGCTGGCAGCCAAACGAACTAGATCCGTATTTGCTCCAGTAAAGGCAAGTCTTCTCTTTGAGAATACCATACTGCCTTTCTGACGCCGTCTGTAGAAATTCGTTTTCACATTTTCGCTTTACTGCTTCCTCCAGTGAAGAAAATTTGTCGACAGTACAGTAGTAATTATTTATTGTTTGGATTTATTCCCTCTCCTCAAAACTGTCAGTTACCAAAATGCCTTCTTTACCATCAAACATTAACCAACGAAGCAATGAAACCTTCACGCTTGAAGCATCACTTTGCTGCAAAGCATTCTGACAAGAAGGACAAGCTGTTATCATACTTTTTGCAAGTGAGCTCCTCTATCAAAAAGCAAATACAAACATTCAACACGCTACTCCAGGAAACTAGTAAACAGGAGAATGGCAGGTTGATTGCATTGCTTGTTGCTAAGTCTGGGAAGCCTCACACAATTGGAGAAACATTACTTCGCGCAGTTATCGAAGAGGTTTTGTCAACGTGCACGAAAAACCCAATAACATTATGAAGAAGATCCCACTTAGTAATAATACAATTTCTCGACGCATCGATTAATATTCTCCAGCGTTCTGAATTTTCTATAGAAGTGGATGAGTCAACTGTTGTGGACAATCAATGCTTGATTAGTATATGTTCGGTATTTCAGCGAAGACCTTCGTCCTTGTGAGGAAATACTGTTCACAGAGAAATTGCCGCTTGATTCGAAAGGTGTGTAGTGACACCTTTGATAGCAGACATTTCTGGAAAGCTTATCCACGCATGCGCAGGGACTAGTTCCGGAAGGAACACAGGAAGAGTCTCATGCGCATGCGTAGTCATCGATATCCAAGCTTCGCGCCCTTATTCATTCTCTTTCTCGCTGGCCGACGAAGAGCCAAGACATTGTAGCAGTCTCTCTCCAACATTCCAACTCTGGAGCTAGACAAATAACCACTCAACATCATTGACGGCATCTCAGCAACCAAAGGGCGAAGTGCTGCCTATTTCCTCTGTAAATAAATATTGTTGTGTTGATAGTTCAGAATCTGCGTTCCGTTGTTTCTTCAAGAAATTTAATGTACGGAAGCAGGTATATACCTAATGGTGTATAACCACTTTCCTACAATTGGTGACCCCGACTCAAGAACAAACGCAGCCAGGAGAATTCCTACAATTGGTGACCCCGAATAAAGAACGACTGCAGCCGGGATTCTGATCTACCGACCGATAATACTACACGAGCCGTCACCACTCAACATGCTCGTCACAGATAGAGAATGCACACAATCACTCGCATCAGCTTATTCCACAGCTGCAGGACTTTCTCTTGGTCATCACACGGTACTTCCCTACAATTGGTGACCCCGAGTAAGAACAACAGCAGCTGAAAGTCTGAACTACCGACCGATAATACTACACAAGCCGTCATCTGTCTCTCAACATGCTCGTCACAGATAGAGTATGCACACAATCACTCGCATCAGCTTATTCCACAGCTGCAGGACTTTCTCTTGGTCATCACACGGTACTTCCCTACAATTGGTGACCTCGAATGAAGAACGATTGCAGCCGAAAATCTGAACTGCGACCAATAATACTACAATTGGTACCCCGAGCTAAAAGATCTACAGACCTCGTTTTCAACAGCCATTGAATTCGTATGTTTCGCGACGTCCAACTTCAGGATTGCCTCTACATTCTCATCCATCACAAGTGAAAAGCTAAGAAAATTTTTTCGACGGTAAAGTTTTTCATTTTGTCAATGACTTCCAGAGCCTATAACCAAAGATTTCTTTGCGGCTGAGACCTTTGTAGTTTTTCACACAAAAAAACTTCACGGTTATTTCATCCTAACAACTTTTTGAGCAGTTTTCCTACATGTTTCACGAGACGTCAATTCATTCGTACACAGCGTCCTCTACTTGCTGAAAATAGCAGTAAAATGCAGTTACATTTCAGTGAGTACATAACATTTGTTGATGCTTACTTGTTCCCAGTTCAGCATATTTCGTCACCTCTCCGTTTCTCTCGGCCGGAGAATGGAAGAGTTACTGGCTTATCTTCATTTGCACGGGATCTTTTGGTCATTTTCGCTCGCAGCTCCGAATTCATGACAGCATTTTCGAGCAATGCCACTCAACGGTACCTCTCAAATGTCTATTCAAACGCCCTGTCAAATTTCTCTCTCCTGATACGCACCACCAGCTACCATCCCGCTTCTAATGGGATGGTTGAGCGTTTTCATAGGCAATTTAAGGCTGCCTTACACGCCTCGCCCAACCCGCAGTCTTGGGTTGAATTTCTTCAAGGTCGATGCTAATGGTCGTACAGAGATTGTGTCTGTCGACCGTCTAAAAAAGCGTACCTTGACAAACCCTCAACTTTCATGTACGACGTGCCCGTTTTTCAAACACCACACACCACTGTCAACATCATTACCACCACACACATACAGAACACAGCTACAGCCAGTTTCCAGCGACAACATCAACAACCACTACGAACTACAAGCATCGCCCCCGACGTCGCCAGCAGCAATACGACTCTACATACTACCAGCATCGCCAACACGTCTTCTACACGTACACAAGCAACCAACATCAACAAGCGCGGTTTTATCTCGACCCTATTAGAGTGGATGTTTCCACTCATGATCAACAGACCAAAACTAACCAGCCAGAATATTCCGTACCAGGTAACACAGGTCCCAGCATCCGACGCTCAACTACAGCTCTGATCCTTGACCACAACTTCCTGTGTATGAACATTCTATCTCCTTGTGGAATTTTAATACGAACTGGTTTTCTCTATCTCAGTGTTTTAAGACTTTTCACAGTTTATACTACAGACACTTTTACTATGTTCTGTGTTTTCTCTCACACACACACTTGTGCACTCATATATTTTCTTTCCTTTCAGAAAAAAACAAAAAATCAGACTTTTACATCGCATGATTCCAGTTTCCTGGACAGTTGTCATCACGGTTGTTTTGTCATTGTCAATTCATTTGTACATTGCATGCATGTATTTCACAAGTGTACATTCAATTCTTTGATTTTTCTTTGTGTGTATTTGTGCCACATCTTGTGGGTGGTTTCGGTGGCCATCTTGCCTCAGGCGTTCCTCCAAAATTTCTATTTTTCATGCTTTCGGCACTCGCGGGGGAGCCATGTAGTGACGCCTTTGATAGCAGACGACATTTCTGGAAAGCTTATCCACGCATGCGCAGGGACTAGTTCCGGAAGGAACACAGGAAGAGTCTCATGCGCATGTGTAGTCATCGATATCCAAGCTTCGCGCCCTTATTCATTCTCTTTCTTGCCGGCCGGCGAAGAGCCAAGACGTTGTAGCAGTCTCTCTCCAACATTCCAACTCTGGAGCTAGACAAATAACCACTCAACATCATTGACGGCGTCTCAGCAACCAAAGGGCGAAGTGCTGCCTATTTCCTCTGTAAATAAATATTGTTGTGTTGATAGTTCAGAATCTGCGTTCCGTTGTTTCTTCAAAAAATTTAATGTACAGAAGCGGGTATATACCTAATGCTGTATAACCACTTTCCTACAAGTGCGACTATTTTTCACACTCTCGAGCCTTTCCTTTTTGAACATAATATCCCACTCAGTAATATTCTTGCCTGTGCGTCTGATGGAGCTCCTTCGATGATAGGAAGATACAGAGGTTTTTCATCTTTCCTAAAGCGTGAAATTTCCCACCAGATACTAACTATTCATTGCTTGGCACACCTGCAGCATTTAGTGGGACAAAATATGAACGATAGATTGAATGATGCGCTACAGTTAGTTATCAAGACTGCGAACAAATTGAAGTCCAGTCTCTTGTCTGATCGAATTTTCGGTCAACTCTGTCTGAGAAATGATGAGGACCACACTAAACTCTTATACCATACTGAAGTGCGGTGGCTGTCAAAAGGAAACTGTTTTATGCTTTGTTGAACTGTTTCATATAGTTATATCATTCTTTGAAGATACTCCACTATCCGCTTCATTGATGGCTGCAAGATGCGATATCTTTTTTCTTTGTGATATATTCACAAAATTAAATAAGTTATTGCAAGGAAAGAGAAAAACTCCCGCTGATTGTAAATCATTTATAAGTACTTTCATTTCATAATTAGTTTTGTACAAGACTAACATTTCAAAACGTCAATTCCATCAATTTCCACAACTTGATTCTTTGAAAGATGAATTGGTTGATGAGGATTTAACTGCATATCGCAACTATTTACAATCATTGCACGATAACATGGTGGAGCGATTTCAAGATGTTATTGCGCTGAATATTCCAAATTGGTATAGCAATCCGTTTGAGGTCGATGCAGTCGATTGCGAGGATGATCAGGAGGAATTGATAGAATTACAAAATGACAATGACGCCACAATGCGATATCGTCGTAATGGCAAAGAAGGTTTGTGGTACCATCAGAATATATTGGATTCCTACCCCAGTCTGTGGAAACATCTGAAATTACTTTTGCTTGCCTTCCCTACCTCATACCTGGTTGAATCTGGTTTTAACCATGTTGGAACTTTACTTTCCCAAAAAGGAATTGGACTCGTGTTACAATGAGGAGACTTGCGACTAAAGTCGCCAAGTTTGGAACCGAACGTATCTGCACCAGCTGCATCGCACCAGTCACATGGTTCTCATTAAAAAGTTTTATTCTTTTCCTTTATAATACAATCATTAATTACTTTTGCATCAGTAGTTCTGATCAGTGGTTCATTTGGGGAAAATGAAAATTGGTATAAAAGAAAGCGCAAGTTTCCAGAAGTTAATCTGTCTGCATAATATAGAGCTAACATTAGAATTTTATTGACACTAATAGCAAAACTAAACCCACAATGAGGGATTTGTAAACAACCGCATATTTAGTCCAAATGGCACTAACAGAACAACGAATCTACGATATAGTGTGTGTGTCAAATGATCCAGGGGGGGGGGGGTCCTGGAGGGTTTTTTTTACGTAGGTGGGCGATGGAGCAGATTTTGGCTGATAGGTGGGCTATATTGCAATTTGGTGCGAAAGGTTTGGGAAACACCTTTGTAATATATGTACATGCTTACACACATTTCATCATTATCTTTCAATACTCGTATGGACTGGGGAACAATACCTTGTATGTTTTGTTTTGACATGGTTTCTATAGTTGGCTGCCCTTCCTATCATCAGTCACTTCCCAAAGTGTACTTGATGCATTTGATCATAACAAAAGCACTAGTGAGGTTACCTTGCACCCAACAAGATAAGAGACCTCACTACTCTATGTTGCATGTTACTACCATTCATTCTGGGCAATGAATCCAATATATATATATATATATATATATATGTATGTATGTATACACACACACACACACACACAAACTTCAGTTGGAAATTTTTGAATGAAAAATTAGCCAAAATGATATGCCAAGAAAGTCGAGGGCTGTATGTAGATATTACTGCAGATATGCAGAATTCATAGTTCAGGTCAATAATTAGCCACAATAACTGGATGTTAACTTCATTGATAGGTCGTTAATGTGGTTTTAGTTGTAAGAAAGCTTCGTTGAGCGTCACTGATGTTGCTGGTTGATTGTAGACATGTGAAACTGAGTGTGAACGATATAAACAGAACCAAGCAAACATTTAATTGTAACTTTTATTTCACCACACATGTAATATTATGGCTGGTCATGAATTATAAAGTTCCCCAACAAAATTGAAGGAATAATTCAGTGGTGTTCATAAATAGTTGATCACAAAAGCTCTGTACTGACATTAGTCAAGACAGTAGATTAATTTCAGCTGACTAAATTGATATATCCAAACTGTGCTGACAGTCATGAAAATGACTATTATAAAAACAGAGTGTATGCAGCAAGTTTACAGGTTACCATGCATTCTGAAAATTGGCACTAAAAACAAGCCTTTATATCAATCCTTGTAGGGAAATGTTCCAGAAGGATCAAGATTGATCGATTATGTGAAGTTAGGCTGCTGAGTGGCCAATAGCTCAGCCTTTCACATGAACAAGCTATTGTTATGTCATGACTTTAACTTCCTAATTTGACTTGGTTTCAAATCTTACAACAAAACCTTAAAATCTTTAGGTCAACTTAACTTTCATTCCTTCTGAGATTGATAAAATACCTAAATACAGTTGGGTGTAATTAATTAAACCTCTTCAATAAAAATCTCCTGGTTCCAAGTCAAATGCAGTCATATTCCTTCTTGATAGCTTTCAGAATATTTTATTTTGATATTTAGAAATCTGTTTCCCAGAGAAAAGTCACATTAAAACCTAAGCCTCAAATCCTGCTTGTACAACCATTCTCTCACTTCTAATTCTTTCTATTTTTTTAACATCTTTACAGAAATATAAGGTCAATCTGGGTAATACTTCCTTTTTTTCACTGTGACAATAAGTGAATGAGAGATAAAACCTGCTGAGTGTCTACTTCAGTAGATAATTTCCCAGAAGTTCTTGTCAGTGTATATTTGTATAAGAATATATTATACCATAATCATTGACATAATTTAATGTCCACTTTTCCATGCTTTCATGAGTCACATGGAATTTGATGAGGTAGATTTATGGCCAGATGCCCTTCCTGTCACCAACCCTCATGTTTTCAAGCAAGGTAATATTATTCCATAGCTAGACAGGTTTTTCATAAAAGACTGGAAATGAAAAACCTTACTTGTATGACAAAGATGCTCATTTACAACTATCACATAATGTTTAGACAAGGATACACACACACACGTGTGCATATGTGTGTGTACACACGCATACATATATACAAATACATGACAGACTTCTTTCAGCTTCAATGTACCAGATCCACTAACAAGGCTTTAGTTGGGAATGGGGTTATAGTAGAAGACACTTGCCCAACATGACACTCAGTGGAACTGAAATCAACACCATATGGTTGGCAAGCATATAGAACTGTGTTAGTAAACTCTGTAAAGTAAGTGTACAAAATACAAATAATACAAAATTATTTTAAATATTCATTTATTTCCATTTTTAGAACCTTTTTTAACCTGAAGATTTTTTAATATATTGCAAATTTCTTTTACCTACATAAGGTAGGCAGTTTATATATATATATATATATATATATATATATATATATATATATATATATATATATACATATACATATATATATATATATATATATATAAATACATATATATATATATATACATATATACATATATATATACATACATATATACATACATATATACATATATATATACATACATATATACATATATATATATATATATATATATACACACACATATACATTATATTATATATATATGTATATTATATACAATACATATATGTATTATATTATATATATTACATATATGTTATATACATGTATATACATATACATTATTGTTGATACATTACATTATATATATACATTATTGATACATTATACATATATATGCATATACATGCACGTGCATGTGTGTGTGTGTGTTTATATGTACCTGTATGAAATGTATGTATATGACATGGAACATATACAAACTGTACATTTGTTTGTCTATGCCCCTATATGTATAAGTACACATATGCATATACAAGTTTATCAGTATGATAGAGAGTCAGTTTTGTTAAAAATTAATTATTGTATCTTCTGACGTCTATAAACGCATCCATATGTGTAATGTGATGCAACACGTGTTGTGTGTGTGTGTGTGTGTATATATGTGTGTATAAACGCATGTAATTCATAAAAACAAAGACGCATAAAAATAAATCCATCCACTGTAATATTCAAGAAAGTCAAGTCCTTGAAAATAAGTTTTTTTCCCCTTCTTCAAAATTTTAGTAGGAATCATTAGTCAGGAAGACATATTGCAAATGTGTTAGAGGAAGGGAAAAAAAATGTAACATAACAGAACATTGTTAAAAAAATTCAGTCAAAGAGCTGTTTTGTTTTTGTCTTGTTACTGAAAAGTTGAATTTTTTTGAACCTCATGTAGTAGAGGAAAAGTAGCTTGGTTAAGTAACCATGTAGTTTGAACTCTTCTTCATCACACTAGAAATAAGCATTAAATTTTGTTTTCAAATTGAAATATAATAGAAATCACAGAATCAACAAATGGTTACTGACTGTAAGGTTCAATAAAATCCTTTACAATATTCATAAATAGTTTTTCAATGTGTAACCAATAACCAAAAGAGGCTGCCAAGTCAAGAACAGATTTGATGAACAATGTGGAAAATACATTAAATTTCAAATGCCTTTCTTATGTAAAGGCTGCAATACAAAACAAATTTACAGGGTTTGCCTATATGCCAAACATGTAGATAAAGTAAAAAAAATCCAGGTATCTGGCTGAATAGCTTCTGTGTTGATACTAAAATTGTAACAGAAGCAATCATAACATTAATATGAGAAAGTGTTGATGTGGAGGAGAGGAGACATTGAGAACAAGCAGAATAGAGAAGTAAATTTCATTAGGTAAACCCTGAATACTAATGTCCCAAATGCTGATATGCTAAACAATAATAATTCAAATGATGTTATGGTAAATGAAAATTGGCAAATATAAGTATTAATCTATTGGTATTTCAAATGGATGCACTATATTCCTTCTTGTTTTTAACAAAGATACAAAGCCAGAAATTTCATAGACAAGGATTGCTCAATTAGCCCTACAACTTGACATGCAAGGGATTGAATTTGAGAATGTGTGGAAACATGCTCTTGCATCTTGGCAAGATCAATTTAGGCACCTATGCGGTTTTTAGCTATGTACTGTTATGTTTGAGTTCAGATCTAATCTATGGTTGTCTTTACTTAATAAAATCAACTATTTCCTTTCTACAAAATGTGTGACAACATTGTGTCAAAGTTTTAAAAGGTCATCATCATCATTATAATTATTATTATTACTGAATGAAAAAGCAGTGCATACCATCAAAGCTGGGGTACAAATATATGAAGCCCAATATACCCATCATGATTACCTGTCTGATAAGGGTACACCAGGCACATGCATCACAATCATATGTGCATGACATGGTGACCTCATATCAAGCTAAACAGTGCATGAGCTTGCAGATGGGATCAAATTAGAATTTTCTTGAGGTCAAGTAGCCCACCCACCTTAAAAGGTCTTTGAATGAAGATTGTTTAACAATGACAAATGAAACAACCATGTTTCCAAAGGAGAATTATTCAATCCCCAACAGATTCCTCTCAACATATGGCTATGATGTTCCCCAATTATTCCTGCTCATGATCAGAGATGCACATATCATCACCCACTAAGGGACATGCTCAGCTGGTTAAGATCTGTGGTATTGAGCAAAATATTTGCTGTAGCCCTTTTTTTACACCAAGACTAAACGGGTATAAATAACACTTCCAATTATTATTATTATAACTAAAACATGTTGGATTGGCTGAATAATGAACTCAGACTAAATGCCTTATAGTATTTATTTCAGTTCTTTACATTCTGATTTAAAATTCTGCTGAGCTCAATTTTGCCTTTCATCAGTATTAAAGTCAATAAAATAAAGTACCAGTTAAGTACTGGGGTGAATTTAATTGACCAACCCCCTATCCATCCAAATTTCTGGCCTTATGCTTATGCTAGAAGCAAGTCATATGATTGGTTTGCAAATTTTTCAAAAGAAAAATTTTATACATAAACATTTTTTTTATTGAAAAAAAAAAAAAATTAATAAAAATAAACATTTTAGATGCCACAAATGGATGCAAAAATAGACTTTTGTTTGCATTTCATAAATAAAACTTGCTAGCTTCATTAGATGTCTCCAAGTTAGTAAATAGTGACTTGTAAATATCAGCTTCCACTTGATTAATTGTTTCTATACATTTTGGGGGTAAAGATTAAATTGGCAAGTATTTTAAAATCTACAGTAAAATTATGTAATCTTAGAGTTAAAATAGAGAGAAGATTCAATCTCTGAAGAAGTCATTTTATGATACTGTTATGCAAAGGAATATAAAGTTTAAATTGTATGAAACTGCTTTACTTAAAACAATTTTCAATTAACCCAGTGTACAGTAGAATAGGTGTGTTGTAAAGATATTAGCAGCTTTAGATAATGGCATTTCAAGATATCTGCAATTAGCAAATATGCAGGTAAATTATCTCAAAGTAATAGAGAATGGAGTGGAATCAAGTGTGACAAAATGGTAACTATGATGAAGGAGTTCTTTTCAGCAGTTGAAACATGGTTACACTGAATACTTTAACAATGAACTGATAGATGTTAGGTGAGATCTTTAATTTCATTCTGTGATGAACATTTTGCAGACAATAAGAGCTAAAGCAGTTGTTGTTAGAGATAGATAGACATTTAGAAAGACAGTTTAAAAGAGAGGGAGATAGAACAGGGGGGGAGGGGGCGATGGTGACATCTTCACAGAGAGTCCTGTAATCCAACAGCTTGTTCAATCTGTTCCAAATAGACACTCTTCACAGGAAGGAAATACCTTAATTCAACAGGAATGTTGTTACACTGAAACAAGAATATAAAACATAAAAAAAGTCAGAATATTTTTCTACACAAAAATATACTTATAAACATATTATACACATTTATGTATACATAAGGGAATGCTCAAAGTGAGAAAATATCTGACTGGGAATCCTTGCCCTCGTAACAATATATGCACTGGCCAATGCACCAATTGCTGTGATGTGTTTATGGGTTTATGTGCAGTACTACAGAGAGAGAGTGGGGGGGGGGGGGGAGAAAAATACACTCATTTACATATGTCTAAGTCTATTAGTATATCACAGTGGTGATTAAAACTTATCCTACTTATAAAGGTGTACTTTAATGTACATTTGAAAGTAATATACACTCTTTATAATCGTCATTGCTATTTAACATCCCTGTTCCATGCAGGCATGAGTTGGACAGTTTAATAGGATCTGATGAGTTGGAGGACTACATCATGCTCCAATATCTGCTTTGGTTTGGTTTCTATGGTTAGATGCCCTTCCTAACACCATCCACTTTATAGTGTGTACTGGGTGCACCAATAATTAAAGGCAGTGAACTGGCAGAGTTGTTAGGGTATCACACAATGCTTTACAGTATTTGTTCTCTCTACACTCTGTAAGATAGGTGTCCATCTAGTCGTTTCGCTTTGAGGACTATTCAACCATTGTAGAATCAGTGTCATGAGAAAATGTATCTAGTATACTCTGTAGAGCATTATGAGGGGTATACCCAGTTATATGTATGAGCACCTAGGCCTTGGGGGCAGTAGCTCCCAATAGAAAGTGACTTGGAGCATGAAGAACTGTCTAACCCATGCTAACATGGAAAGCAGACATAAAACTGATGATGATATCTCTAACTGTGAAAATAGGTCTCCTGAGAGCCTTTTTGACAGTTTGTGATGAAAATCAAACCAAATGGTTTCATTATTACAAAAGGAAGTAAAAAATTATCCACACTTTCACCATAACATATCTTTATTATTGTCACTGTGTTCTGCGCATGCGTGCTTATAGCTGGTACTATTGTGGTTACGTGATCGAAGTTTGAACCTGATCGTGCCATTTTTCTTTCTGGATTTACAGTGTAAGCATGGCCACTCCACTAGCAATGTGCATCAAAGAAGAACAAAGAACAGTGATCCGAGAGATGGTAATGGCGAGCCGGTTCATCATTACCATCTCTCGAGCAGGCTGAATCTTTTTGTCAGTGGTGGAGGTTGACAGACGTCCTGCTCCCACTTCGTGCATCATGCTTGTTGGCCACTTTTAAACTTCTTGATCTACTCACACATTTCTAAGCAGTACTGCACTGTCCCCATATTGTGCTAAATGAATTTCAGCACCTGACACACCTTCTGACCAAAGAAATCAGATCATTGCTCTTTGTTCTTTGGTGCCCATTGCTAGTGGAGCAGTCATGCTTACACTGTAAAGCCAGAAATAAAAATGGGGCAACCAGGCTCAAACATTGATCACATGACCAAAATAGTACCGACTATAAGCACGCATGCACAGAAGGCAGTGTGATAATAATAAAGATATGTTATGGTGAAAGTACGGATAATTTTTAACTTTCCTTGCATTTACTAAAATATCAGGATTCATTCCCCTCTTCTTCCCAAACTACTGGGTGATAATAACTAGAGGCTACCTATTAAATGTTAACAAAAATTGTGAATCTCACAGCTCATTTACATAATGGTACAAGGTTGATGACCATAATACACTTACCTATACATACATGCACATTCATGATATAAATGATACAACAAATACTAACAAAAACAAAAACAAATGAACTCACCTGAGAGTGGTTTTTAGGGACTGGATCTACAACTGAAACTGAAGGTTTTAAACGTGTATGTTGTGGGTAATCTTTGTATTTTTTAGTCCTGAATCTACTGTTGATAGGGAAAACATGGCCTTCTGTACTGAATATATAGTTGATGGCTTCTTTATTGAGATGGTTGTCTTTATCAAATAACTGACAGAAAAAGAGAAGAGAAATACAGAAAGATACCTAATGACAGCAATTCTTACCATAGTAAAAATTAAGCTCGGTTCAGTAAGTTAGCAAAATACTTGTCATCTCTCCCAGTTTTCAAAGCATATTTACTTAAATAGAACAGAAGCAAATTCAAACCTCAGTGTTACAACTAATAAACCTTTTCTTTACCCATTGTGTCAATATGGATGCTCAATATTGTAGCTAACAGTTAAATATATTGTAAATTCAGAACAGTAGAAATGATTTGATTTTGCATTTTGTTCCTAAGTTGGAGTATATTCCAGTAACTTAACACTTTGTTCCTAAGAGAATCTGCATACTTGCATAAAACCAATGGTAGACAAATTCAAGTTTACCTAAAATCTGATCGGGGAAGATCTGAATATGCATGTTTGTGCTATCAAACTGTTGTGTTCAAACATCCAGGCATTTGATATTTCTATCCAGTGCAAGTCTCATATCACAGTTAATTCTTTATAGTAATTTTTAGCATTATTTTGCAACAACTTCCATTGGGATATAACATCAGATCAATAATTTTAGTCATGATTTTAACTACAGAACTGTATCATCTGAATTTGTTACTGGTAATTGTAACCTGGCAATCTATATTCTGTAATAATTTAGCTGCTTCTTCCACATCATTCTGAGTTATGTCTTAGTATTTTACACACACACACACACACATGCAGTAATTAAAATTTCCATACAGGTTTTATTCCTTCTTGACATCCTTTTAATTATTAACTCAGTTCAAAAGCCTTTTAGGGCTTTGACAAGATGACAGGTAGAGTTAATTGTCTTGTTTAAAGAGATAGTGCATTCATATACTGAATCCACTAAGATACTGTAACTTCAAGATTTGCACAGGAAGTGGAGATTATATTTACACCTCAAAATATTGGCTTCCTTTGTTGAACTACTCAATAAAGAAATAAGAAGAATGGTAGCTATTTTTTGTAGCTAAACTAGCTGTACTGACAGACTATGTTTTGCTTACTTAAGTGTACCTTATGGTTATATATAAAGCTAAATTGCTCATGTTGACAGTAACCCTTAATACAATAGTAAAATAGTAATACATGTTGAAACAGTTTAAACTTACCAGATATAAATATTTACAAGTTTCACTAAGAAAAAAACTTTCCATTCGGTCTTCCTGATCCATTCGATGAACATTGTGGATGGTTGCATAACCACACCTGTTAAAAATAAATACAAGTCATGAGTCTGGTGCATCAGATAGTACTCGGAGGAGACCGAGGATTTTGTGGCCTGCTGCTAATGAGAAAGAGAAATATAAAGAGTTTGAAAACAAGGTATGTCGAGCTCTTTATAAAATGACAGGCTCTACAGTGGAGAAACTGGGAAAATTAACATGCTCAATTTATGATACAGGGAAGGAATTGTTTGGAGTGAAAGAGAACATCCGATTAGAGAAAGGAAAGTGTAGACCAAACAGGAGGATCAGGAAAATGAAACAGTTGAGGAAGGAAAAGACCAGCCTAAGAAAGCGGTGGAAATGTGCTGCAGAAGAGGACAAACCTGGCCTCGCGCTGCTGTATGATGATTTGAAAAGGAAATGTCGTTATGTGCAACGACATATCCGCCGATATGAGCGTCGAAAGGAGAGTAAAAGGATTCGGGGACAGTTTCTGAAGGACCCATACAGGTTTACTAAGAAGCTGTTCACTGAACCGAAGAGCGGTTCTTTATCGTGCACCAAAGAAGAACTGGACGTTCATGTCAAAGAAACATACAGCGATCCGCACCGTAACCAGCCACTGCCACCTTTACATGGGCTAAATCATCTCTCAGAACCTGATATCAAATTCCAAATTGGGGACATCACGGAGAGAGAGGTGAATGATTTCGTAAGAAAAGCGAGAGCAAAGAGTGCCCCAGGAGGTGATGGCGTCTCATATAAAGTCTATAAATATTGCAATCGTCTGTGAAAGAAGCACTTTGTCCTACTCCGACAACAGTGGCGCGAAGAGACTCTAGTAGAAAACTGGTGTAAGGCAGAAGGTATATACCTGCCGAAAGAGGCCAATGCAAAGACTTTAAAACAGTTTAGGCCGATATCCTTATTGAAGGTGGAATGCAAGATCTTTATGGGAATTTTTTCCAGGAGAACAGTAACATATTTACAAAATAACGGGTATGTTGATGAGTCTGTTCAAAAGGCTGGAATCCCAGGGATCCCTGGATGCATTGAACATTGTTTTTCGATTTGGAAAGCGATCCAGGATGCCAAGCAGAAAAAGAGAAGTTTGAACGTGGTATGACTTGACCTAGCTAATGCATATGGCTCAGTGCCACACGAATTACTGATAAGAGCCATGGACCACTTCCACATTCCAGAAAAAGTGATCAAAATAATGAGGATGTACTATGACAGTTTCGAAATGAGGTTTACAGCTGGCAATTTTACAACAGATTGGCACGGATTGGAGATTGGTATTGCTGCTGGCTGTACAATATCTGTCACGTGGTTTATCTTAGTCATGGAGTTGATTTTGAAAGCGGTGGATTTTCCGGTACAAATCGCCTAAGAAAGCCTTCAGGATGACGTGACACTTCTAGCTACAGATAAACAAGTCATGCAGAATGCCCTCTTGAGACTAGACGAACTTGTGAGGTGGTCTAGGATGCGGTTTAGAGCAAAAAAGTCGCGTAGTCTGACATTTGTTAAGGGAGTGCAAAAAGAATTCAAGTTTCGAATAGCTGAAGAAAGCATTCCAACAGTCAAAGAAGAACCCGTCAAGAGCTTGGGGCGTGTATACACTGGAATATTGTCAGATAGAAGTCGCGGAATGGAAATCATGAAACAAGCCGAAGCTAGATTATCAGCAATTGATAACTCGAAGTTACCAGGTAACTATAAAATTTGGTGCTTGCAGTTCGGTTTGTTCCCACGACTTTTGTGGCCACTCTTAATATACGAGGTAGCCTTGTCACGAGTTCAAATCATTGAACAAAAATGTAATGTGTTCATTAGAAAGTGGCTAGGCCTACCTCGGATGTTGAACAGTTCAGCTCTTTATCGTAAAAGAGGTTCGTTGCAGTTACCACTAGCATCAATAGTCGAAATATACAAACTAGGGAAGATACGGACGGTGATGATGCTGAGAGAATCGAAGGATACGGAAATCAGGCAGAACCCACCAGAGGTGAAAACAGCAAGGAAATGGAAAGCAGAAGCAGAGGCTGATGTCATCTTGTCTTCTCTTATACACAGAGATATGGTGGGTGCAACACAGAACCATCGGAGAGAACTTGGTTTTGGCGCAAATCAGTTCAAACCGTTTGCAGATATGATGCGGAGTGAACGCAGATCTGTTGTTAGCAACAGCGTCAAAACAAGAGAAGCAGAGAGAAGAGAGCTTCATTTGATCCGATGTAGTCAACAAGGACAGATAAAGAGATGGGAAGAACATGTTGTTGAGAGGAAAATACGTTGGGATGAAATATGGAAGTGGACGACATCTCGGCTAAGTTTTCTGATTCGTTCATCCTATGATGTTTTGCCGTCACCTAGGAATCTCGTAAGATGGAACGTCTCAGAGAATGACATATGCAAGTGCGGAAAGGTCGGAACACTGAAACATATTCTTTCCAACTGTTCCTTAGTATTGAATAGATATACATGGAGACACAACCTGGTCTTGAAGGTTATCTTCAATGCTATGAAGAACCAAATTCATCTCAACAACACTGAGAAAAAAACCATTGAAAGAACCATCTAAAGATTTTATTACCTTCGTGTGCTCAGGTCAGTGGATCCGTTTCAAGAAAAGGAACAAGAAACTTCCTGTGAGAAATGAAAAGTGGAACGACTATTGGGAAGTGACTGCAGATTTGCCTGGGTGCCAGGCATTCTTTCCCATCCCAGTTATGGAAAAACCTGACATTTTAATGTGGTGTGAAAGAAGAAAAGTTGTAAATCTAGTTGAGTTAACGGTTCCTCATGAAGATAATATGGACGCCACGCGGGCTCGAAAGATGGACCGTTATGAAAACCTCCTCGAGAAATGTGAAGACGCAGGCTGGAAAGCGGAGCATTTTCCAATCGAAGTCGGATGTAGAGGATTTGTAGGAAACATTGTGAAACGACTGATGTTATCGTTAGGCCTAACTCATCGGAAGGTAAATACCACCATTACCGATATCCAAACTACAGTGGAGAAGGCTAGCCACTGGATTTGGTTAAAAAGAGACGATGAGCGATGGCTAGAGAAATATTGAGCTTTGTTTAATAATCAGTTGATCTAGCAAGCGGGGCCTCATATCAGTGAGGGGGGCCGGTGCGCATTGATGCCGTCTAGAGGTAGGCCCCAAAACGGCGCGTATTCTCTCCTGATGACCCCATACACTTGCTGGCTTCCAGTATGCGGAATTCTTGACTCGTAGCACTTGTATGTGCAAGTTGTTTGCAAGACACACATATATATATATATATATATATATATATATAAACTTGTTTGGTGATATGCAGCACTGGAGATGACCATCTGTGCAAACAAGATAAATTTAACATTAAAATTGGTAAATCTACATCTGTTGCCCCTCCTGCATATTTCACCCCACCTCATCTCTCTATCACACTTTCTCCTAGCCTTCATTTTCCAACCATTCATTTATCATGTCTCTATCATTTGTGCTGCCCATATTACAACAGATAGAACAGTACTTAGCCATATTTAAACCTCCTTTCCACCACCTATATCAATTTTCCTCTCTCATTTATTACAAAACCTACTCTTAAGGGATTGCATCAAACTGTCTGTACCCAATGTACTCTACCATCACTCTTTCAGTACAGCCAGTGATCAGTCATCACTCACTCTCCTCTGAATCACTTGTTATCATCTGTCACTTACTCTTATCATTGTTCACCTCTTGTTACCCATCATCCTCTCTTCCTCACTCCACCCCAAACACAATGTGTTTCTACTATATCTTGCTCCCTTTACCCACCCATTCTAGTTCTTGGGCATTGCTTGCTTTCACCCAAGCATCTTTATACTCACATTGCCATGAGTGAACATGCATATCTTAAGAGTTGTGAGTATGCATTACTCTTACAATAAAAGGCAATCTTCTTGTGCTAGTGTCAAGACAAAATGTACACAGTAGTGCCTGGCAAATGAGCAGAGAAAGAATATGGTTGAGAGGACTCTTGAATCGGGCCTTGATGAAAACATGACAACCTCTCTAGTGCCATGATAAAATGCACTTAGTACACACTGTAAAATGATTGGTGGTAGGAAAACGTCCATCCATAGAAAGCAAACGGAAACAAGATGCATGAGTGAGATTTAGTCCTCTGAGACTCAAGGAAGGCAGTAACATCTGATAATTCACTTGGACTACAATGATCTGTCCAGCCCATGCCAACATGAAAAGCAAGTGAAAAATAATACTCATTTGTTATAGTCTAAATGGTTAAGTAATCTGCAGACACTTGTACTCTTAAAATAATCATCAAACAGAATAAGTGTAACAAGGCTGTTCACTTTACACAGCTTCTACACTATCTATCTACCCAGTTTCACTTCACAGGGCTATGATTTCACCAAAGGTTATAACACAAGACACTTGCCCAAAGTTCTATGTAGCATTTTGCCATTCTTGCCTCCATATATATATATATATATATATATATATATATATATATATATATATATACATACACACACACCACAGGATATTTTCCCAGTTGTGTAGAGCACAAAAATTTGGATTATAAATAATTGTTTGTCTTCAGTCTTTAGCATTTTTGTAGAGAGCCAAAATATTTTCATAGATAACTGATAATCCTCATCTCTTTAAAAATCTTTGAATTTCCACATTACAGGTTTTCATATTATAGTCTTTTGGTCATTGATCTACTTAGAGATCTCTTCAATGATTACATCAGCTTCCAAGATGTTTATTTAATGAACTTACTTGGTTCTTGTGTGCGTGTTGAGACTATGGATAATTTCTTTGCCAACATGGAGGTAGAAGGGGTTTCTTGTAGCTTGATAAAGAAAGTACGTTGACTCAACCAGTTCTGGACGAAGAGGGTAAAACTGAAGATCAGTTGCTTTAAACTGCCAGTTGAAACGTTCAGGAAGAACACCATATTTCTTCCATATTGTATGAAAGAAGGCATGAGTACAGATTGCCTCTTCAACATCTCCATTAAGCACCTACAATAGAGAGTGAGAAATCAAATAGTAGCTTACTGATGGTAATGAGAAAATTGGTTCATGAAAATTAATAAGAAGAGGAGATATCAGTAAGATATTGACGATATGTATGACTCTAATTTCTAAAGTTTGCTATAACCATTGTTATGAACCTAAGCAAGTAAATTAATGCTCATCAGGCTTTTAAGTTGATAACAACATGCTGTTTGTAATATCTATATCTACGTATGTGTATTTCTGTATATACATACATATATATATATATATATATATATATATATATATATATATATATATACATATGTGTGTATTTGTCTACATCTGTTTTTCAATGCTTGTATGGATTAATTGAATGTTTAATCAAGGAAGTGTTTACATCCAGTTGTCATTCTTGATGCTAACCCTTACCTATTTTCCTAAGTAAGGGATCCCTTATTCCACTCAGCTTGAAAGGCATGAAGTGACTGGATCATTTGTTAACTGATAATTGTGGACTGATAATAACAACACCACTCACCATAAGTGTTGTACAGGCGATTGCAGATATAGACAAACAAGAGACACATGCACTCACAAAGTCTTGGTCTGCTTGAGGCTATAGTAGAACACACTAGCCCAAGGTGCAACTCAGTGGGACTGAACCCAAAACTACTTTGTAAAGAAACAATTTCTCAGCTCTACAGACATGTTTACATCTGTATGTGAGTGTGTGTATATGTATGTATGTATGTATGTGTGTGTGTGTGTATATATATATATATATATATATATATATATATATATATATATACACACACACATACCTTATAAGGGGTATAACACAGTTATTCATATGCAGGCTACCACTAGTTTCATGTAAGAAGCAAATTTTATGAGGGCCTGCAGATGTTCTGCATATACATACATATATTTTATATCATATGTGTTTGCACATACTTTTAAATATTCATCCAACCAACCAACCATTTATTCATACAAGAAATATCATATACCACACCACAAGGCATATATATGAATTAATCTCATATACTTAATATATATTTGGCATTGCTCAAATAATCCCAAAATTATTTTAGTTGAAGGATAATCATTTTCTCATATACATACAAACATTCATACATACATACACATAAAATGTATATGGCATGACAGAGTATGGCATGTTCCGCCTGGTTGACACGAGCTGTTGATCATCCTGTAGATGAAGCAGATTTTTCCTTGGAAATAATACACTGGATGGTTTCTGGTTTCTTTCTCCACGTCTATGGGAGGTTCTGAGCTCAACTCTGTAAATTAATGAAACACTTATCAATTATACCATACTCCCACTACCTACAGCAGTAAATATTACTATTTCACTATATTTATTTAGAGCCAGAAGATTATGAGTTAAGTGACTTTACTAAAATGTTCTACTAATTGGACTTATTACAGGTAGTTGATTTTTTTTTTCTTTAGCTAAGGTTGTGTACATGTGTATGTACATCTTTTACAGATGTATTTTGGTTGAAAAGATGTATCAGCAAGGAAACCAATGAAATAGAACAAACCAGTGATTGACCTGTTAAAAACCTATAACTAGTAACATTATTGTTCACTTAATGCAACATAGTTTAAGTACCCCTAATGATTCAGTTAGCTGTAATTATGTATGAGAGAGAGAGATTTAAGAAATTCTCATTATGACCACCACCACCACCATCATCATGTTTCAATGGTAGCATTGGATGGATTGATCTGTAGTATAACTGAAATCAGTCATTGGAATCATGCAACATCATTTCTTGAACAAACATCAAACACACAATAAATGTCTTTTTAAAATACTATGCTTTCTGCATTCACTAGAGTAGAATGTGATCCTAAATATAATGCAGTCTCCAATTTGGTGGGTAAGAGGCTTAAAAATCATCATTATTTTAACGTCTACATTTTTTTTGCTTGTGTCATCATCATCATCATCATCATCGTTTAACGTCCGCTTTCCATGCTAGCATGGGTTGGACGATTTGACTGAGGACTGGTGAAACCGGATGGCAACACCAGGCTCCAATCTAATTTGGCAGAGTTTCTACAGCTGGATGCCCTTCCTAACGCCAACCACAGAATTCATTAAGGCAGATTTTCTACAACCAGATACCTTCACCTGTTTCCAAGCAAGGTAGTAATCTCCTACGTTATTAAACAATAAACAGACCTAATATAGTTATGAGCTTTTTTGCTAACAAAGATCACACATGTCAAGACGTCAAAAGACCCACATGTTTCTGTGGCTGATTGCAAGAATATGACACTGCCTGTATGTATTTAGTAGCATGGTTGTTTACTTTACAATCAGCAAATACATGTGAGATAAGGAGAAAACACAAAATCACTCATACAAACATGTATGTATGTATGTATGTATGTATGTATGTATATATATATATATATATATATATATATATATATATAATCATCATCATTTAATGTCTGTCTTCCATGCTGGCATATATACATATATACAATGACAAATCGGAATGGAGCCTGGCGTAGCCTTCCAGCCTAGTCAAACTGTCCAACCCATACCAGTATGGACAGCGGATGTTAAATGATGATGATGATGATGATTATATATATATATATATATATATATATATACATACATACATATATATAAGATCCAGGGATCGAGGTGTAGGAATAAAGTTAGCTTCAAGCAATCCATAGTAAATATAAAAAACAACCTTCAGGGATAATAGTGGTTTATTGAGATGGAAGGTTGTGGATTTTTTTCGCATCAAAGTATGATAAAGTGAAAAAAGTTCTTTTTATATTTCATGGTAGGTGATCAGGGTTGCCGGGTGTGCAAATAAGAATATAAGAGTTAAGGAATGGTGTAGATAAGATCCAGCCTACATATATTTCATAGCAAACAGAACCTCAGAAGTGGTAAATATCCAAGCGAGGTGTATACCACAGGCTATTCTTCAAGCCAAGGATATCTTGATTAAATGAAAGTTTTCATTGTCACAAGGCGGTTAACACATGGAAGATTCAATCAATTCTTAAGAATTCTCGATCAGCACTTTTTGGATGATTATGGTCTTTGTTGGTGTATATGTTTTCATTCATGTGCGTTAACTACAACATTAGAATGGTTTAGCTCTTACTTCTAGCAATGTAGGCATTTCTTAACACCCTAGTGACATCTATAATTCTCCTTTTTGGTGAAGCATTGCAAACTGCTGTTTATATTAATTTTATATGTGTGTGTGTGTGTGTGTGTGTGTGTGTGTGTGTGTGTGTAAAAATAAATATTTAATACATATACTGACTGGCTCTTGTGGTACCGTCTCACCCATGCTAGCAAGTAATACAGACGTTAAATGATGATGATGATGACTAATGTATATGCTTTGTGTATTTTCTGGTGACTGCAATGGCGTAGCGGAGTATATAACTCTCATGTTGCCGGTGTTAAAACACCATAACTCTAAAGTGTTTTAACACCGGCAATATGAGAGTTATATACTCCACCATGCATTTGCAGCCATTGAAAATACACAAAGCATATATATTAGTATATGTATTTGATAATATTTATTACACTAGAGCTGCTTTTACTTCATATATATGTTAATGTTTGCTTTTATGTTAAATTGTGATAAAAACATTTTAACGATAAACTGAAGAATTACCCAATACCTTTTTGTAGAGTACATGGTTATTAAATTATTACAAGAGAAGTGACAGTGACTTGGAAGTTTCATCTTGCTAGCTTTTGTCAAATTCTTTCTCTTTCTCTCTCATACACACACACAAACGAGCTCTTTTAGTTTCATCATGATCATCATTATTTAATGTCCACCTTCCATGCTGGCATGCTATCTACTAATTTCACCCTGAGGTATTGGTGAACTTGCAGCTGTAATATACAACATTAACTGATGACAATATTCATGCTGTGGGATACAACCCCTAACTCCATGGCTCCAAAGCAAACTTCATAACCACACAGCCATACCTGTGTCTAAAAACCAGTAACATGGTTTATCCTCACATGTTTTTTCACACGAGTATAAAACCACTACCAAATTTTGATCCTGATATTTTGTTTTAATTTCTCCCCATTATATACAAGTAAACATAGTAGCTTTATTTGCTTACCAACCTGAAGAGCAGACCAAGCTGCTTGCAATGAGTCGACCCAATTGTTAACAGTGTCTCCTGTTTTCATGTTGACATTCACATACAAAGGGGGATGGCCCAATCCTTTATTACAGTGCACCCTCCTGCAATAAAACACATCTTAAACATGGTAATACATTATCAAAAGCACGAAAATAACTTCAGTCAATACTTTAAATAACAAAATATTATTTAATAATTGTTTCTGATACAGACACACAATCTACAATTTTTTAGTGGGGATTATACTATCAATTACAGTGCATGACTAGTACTTTAGTTTCCCATCCCCAGAGAGATGAAAGGCAAAGTTGGCCACAATACATAAAGAGTTGGAAGAAACACTAAAACATTTTGTCTGATGCTTTTACAACTTTGACACAAGTTGGAAGTAGTGTGTATGTGGGCGCAGGGGGGGGGGGTAATGGCCACAATAATAGAGTCATATCACTTACACACTCAGTTTTGTTAGAAATTGTATGTATACAATAGTGTATTCCTCCTTAAATGCAAGCCTACCAATGCACTAAACCATAAGCTCATTGATGTGCTGTTTCCACCACTATTCTTGTAAATTAGTAAACTCTGTATCATCTATAATTATACCTGCCTGATACATATTCCTCTCTTCATACCACTATTTCTACAGTGTGTTCTCAGGGTTTATACTAAACACTTTGCCAAATCTATCCTTTCCAAATCTATATTTTCTATAAACATGGATCAGCAGAGGTTTCATATAAACATCAGCTACTTTAACCACAGTCTGAGAAGAGCTGCAAAAGTTACTAATACTGCTCCTTGTCTTCATAAAAAAAAAATCCTGTATTCTTAAAAGTCACATTAATGATGCAGTTCCTATTTATTAATAATGAAAAAAATAAAAATAAAATGGACCCATTTTAGTGTCAGTTTATGTTCAACTTCATCATCAAACAGGTATTTCTTGCTATAGTCATCATCTCTTTATTGCTATCACAATGTCCTAAAATTTGATTTTCAAAGCATATTTTACTCATCACTGAGTATAGTTAAGAATGCCAATCAACTAAATGCTTATAAACCCAATAGTCTGTGTGGGACCAAGACTCAGACTTTGTTTTACTATTATTCATTTCTAATGATTTAATCAACACAGGATGAGGACAGCTGTGTAAAGAAGTGCCAATCTCTAACTGTGGAGGGAACCTGCGGTAGAGGTAAACCCATGAAGACATGGAATGAGGTGGTGAAGCATGATCTTTGAACTTTGAGCCTCACTGAGGCAATGACTAGTGACCAAGCCCTTTGGTGATGTGCTGTGCTTGAGAAGACCCGTCAAGCCAAATGCACCCATGCTGGTGGCATGTAAAGAACACCTTTCAAGCATTGGCCTTCGCAAAGGCAAAATGGCCGAGTTCCTTTCGAGTGTTGGGTCTCACGGAGGCAAAGTGGCCGAGTCCCTTTCAAATGTTGGGCCTCACGGAGGCAATGACTGAGACCTTTGGGCATTATGCCGTGCTTGAGAAGAAGACCCATCAAGCCGAGCAAAATCGCAATCGTGGCAGATACCAGTGTCACACAAATAGGCACGTAAAAGCACTCATTACATTCTTGGAGTGGTTAGCATTAGAAAGGGCACGAAGCCATACAATAACATGCCAAATCAGAGTGGAGTCTGGTGCAGCCTTCCAGTGTGCCAGCCTGGTCAAACCGTATTGCTCATTCCAGCATGGACAATGGATGTTAAATGATGATGATAATTAAGATTAAATTGGAGACACTAGAATAGTATTGTTGATTGATTTGGGGACAACAACTGTTGGTTCGGTGTATTTAGTCATAAATAAGGAGCATGAGGTAGAAGAATATAGTAAACTATCACAAGAAGCCATAGACTAGAATAAACAAACAAGAGCTTCCAGTTTGTAGAGATGAGATGAACTCCTCCAAAAGGTTTCAGTAACATAGAATCAAATTCCACTAACTTATTAAATGCTGCCCATATGTAGTTATGTTGATAGAAAAACAAGGATTTTATCAGAATTAAATTGTGAATGTTTGAAAAGACTTACCCTCTTCGCATGTGGAATTTTATTGTTTCATAGGATTCATTAAATTTTTTCAGATCTTCATTATCACCAAACATAATGAAAGACTAGAATAATGAAAGTAAACGGAAATTTAGAATTTAAATAGGTGTGCATGTCCAAACATCTGCATACGGAGATGTAGAAAAAGAAAGAGTTGAATGCATAAGGTGTATGACTAGGGTTTCCATGTAGTGTTCAACTATGACTTTGACCACAAGGTACTTCAGTAGAGGATACTGCTGAACCCTGAAGAATTGTGACTGATCTGACCTCTTGGCAGGTTCAATTACACTTAAGATAAATGACTGAATAAGGAAGAAATGGAGAAACAAGCATTAGAATTATCACTCAGAAACATAAACTATACCTACAAAATCTTGTTATCAAAAATTGGTGTTGTTCAAAACATAACTTTCCACATGTTCTTGTAAGCAAGGAAACTATGGATGTGACAGTATTTAATTGTGCCAAATGTGTGTGTGAAACATCATTCACCATAATGAAAGGTTCACTGTCTATCTGTGGTTCTAAGAAACACACATCATTGGGGCCAAATGACATAACTTGCATGTTAACTAGTTTTAAGTAGGGAGAACTTGCACAGCACACTCAACACTTTCTCATTCCTAAATCATCTAGCCCCAGTAGCAACATATGAATTCAATTTACTACCTGTCTACTTCACCCATGCACACATGTGTAAATACATATACCTCATTCTTACATACACTTACAACCAAATAACATACATCAATACAAATAGAAAAATAAATAAAAACAAGCAAACCAATATCACATGAAACAGAAACTAACACACACACTATCCTTAAACACTATATAGTATCTCCAGATTTTAATGCCACATCAGTCAAAAAATTCATGCCCAGAATGAAACCAGTGGAAGATGGAAAGTTCTGTATTATAATGATAATAACGACTACTTCTAAACTTAAATATAGCCTTTAGACCAAATTCCTTCCTCCCAACAAACTTTGAACAGGATCTATTTCAGTTAACCAAGAACATGAAGTACAACAAATAATAGATTTTAGAAAAACCTAAGAAACAAAATAACTTCACTCTCCAAATCAATTTAAATACACATCAAAATGAAAAATCTATACAAAATCAATTCAACCACACACCAAATAGTGTTATTAAACTCCTTAACAATTATACACAAATGAATGTTGGTCAACACAATGATAGGCATTAATACAAAAACTGAATTTCTTAGACAACACCTTAGACTTCAATTATTCCATACATCCATACATGCACCATGAAATCCAAACAAAATAACCTAATACATAGGCATCTTCCCACCACTCCCTCACCATTATCAAAAACTTAGCTAAAAACACTTCTTGCTGACTTTCCAAATTTTCATACAGTGAAGCAAGCTTGCTTCTATATAATGCATACACTTACAACAATCCCTTCAAACTAAACAACTTCAAAGAACAGATTAAATACATAACACCAAATAAATAAGACCAGAAAATAAAATTATCTGGTACAACCCACTTTCTAACCTATGCAGGAAGTAGATTTTCTCAAATGCCCAGGAAGTTCCCCAGAGGTAATAGATAGTTATTGTTGCTTAGGTAACTTAATTTGCAGAGGATGGGAATGTTGTGAAAGTAAAGTTACTTGAATAAGAACTGGCTCAAGAAAGTTCAGAGAGCTTTTACTACTGTTGGTCACAAAACCTCTTTCTCTAAATGAAAGCTGGATTGCATGGTGCTTGTATACAAACAATGCTACATGGTAACGAGACATGGGCCCTGAATGCAAACAACAAGTGAAAACTAGAAAGGAATGAAGCTAGTGTGCTCCACTAGATGTGCAACATCAGTGTGCAAATGGGATCTTTAGGGTTTGATGGCCAACATTTTTTTATGTAGTGTTTTTGGTACCGAAACACTTTCAAACTTCGTATACTTGTATATTTTGTGGTATAGAACAGATAAAAATTTTTGTATCCGAAGTTATTTCATGTTAAAAATTGTCTTATTTCGACAATTTCAACTAATCACTGACGTCTATTCAGTTGAATACAGTTAGTGCTGTGACGGTGTATATGGTATTAATCCTCGTTAGTTCTGACATTTCCGATTAACTAGACTGTTCGTAAACAAAGGGGAAAAAGCCATCAAAATACTTGAATATTGCCTGCACTTGTTATTGGAGCTGGCAGAATTATTAATGCACCTCCACCAAGTGCTTCATTTCCTAGAAATAGCAGCCAAATCTTCTTCAAATCAAACTCTAGTTTAGGGTTAGGGTTATGGTTATGAGTTATAGGGTGTTAGGGTTAGGGTTATGAGTGAAGTTATGGCAACCCTAACCCTAACTCTAGAACCCGAACTTATTATATAAACAATATATGCGTATAAATTACGATTAAACCGGATGAAATATGTCACAGGGAATAACATTTTTATGACCGGGGAAAAAATTATTGTTTACAAAGTGCACTGACTGTATTCAGCTGAATAGACGTCAGTGATTGGTTGAAATTACAGAAATACGACAACTTTAACATGAAATAACTTGCGATGTACAATTTTTTGTTAAGAAGGCTAAGAGAAAAAGTTGTTTTGTATGACACATTCTATCAGTGTCCCAAGTTTGAAAGTGTTTCGTTAAGAAAACAAGTGTTGGCCGTCAAATCATAAAGATCCTGCAAATGTGGTAAGAGAACAATTGAGCACAAGGAGAATCGTGCAAGAGAGAAGATTATGTTGCTATGGTCATGTGATGCATATGGATGAGAACAACTGTATATAAAAGTGCTTAAATGTGGATGGAATTTGTGCATGAATGAGACCCAGGAAGACATGGAACAAAATAGTGAAGGCTAATCTCAGGATGTTGAGCCCCAAAGGAAAGGACAGAGATGACTGGTGATTGAGATGATTTGCTGTGCTTGAGAAGATTCATCTGTCTTGATGAAAGTGATATCCTAAAGCTTTATGTTTATATCTACACACTCACTGAGCCTTGACCCTGCACCCTGTCTGTCCTTATCAAGCCATCCCCACCTATTTGCACATATTTCATCCATGCTTTGTGCTACCAGTTACCTCCTCTCTCCCTAGTACCACATTCTTTTAAAAGTCATCCCTCATTTGCAATATCATCCCTTCTCACTTTATCCCCCGCCAATCACCTCTTTTTGTGTCTCACTCATCTCCCTTTTGATTTACATCTTAAGACCGTCATACCTCATCTTTAACACTCTCTCATATCTGTCAATGATGGCCTCCCCCCACCTTTGTTCGCCATTAACTATAGCCAATCTAATGTACCTGACATTCATCTCTGTCACTGTACATCTCTTTCTCTGTCTCACTCTCCCCTTTTCTACCCTGCACATCATCTCCCTATTTTCTGATCTATCTACACATTTATTACACTGTTGTACTCCATCTTTACTGTACTGCCACTTATCTCTTCCTTCCCCTACCCCCATACTGGCATTTATTATCAACCACACTTTATCTTGTTCCATTCACCGCTTGCTCCATCTTTAACCATCTGTCACTTTCCTCTTACACTCCAATGGACGTATCCATCAACCCTTTCTGATCCTTTGTCCATAATCTCTCTTACACTCATCTTGTATCCTGAAAGTATGCTCTGACACTTTGTCCCCACTATCATTGCTTTCTTTCCAGCTATTCTCACCCACCTTTATAAAATGTTAGGTAGTCATGTAACTCTTCTATATCAAGGCACTGCCTCTCTATTATACTTTAGCCTCTCAATACTAGCAGCAAGTAACCTCACTAGGGCTGATATCAAGAAAAAAGCAGCCAGTACATTTTTAGAGTGATAGACATTAGGAAGGGCATCCAGTTATAGAAGACATGCAAAGCTGATACTGGAACTCAACACAGTGCTCCAGCTTGTCAGATACTGTCAAACTGTCCAACTCATGCCAGCATGAAAGATGGATGCTAAATGATGATGATAAAAAGCCATTCCAGCTGTGAGAGTAGTACTCCATTTTGGATTTTACTTGAAATTTGTAGAGTTAAGTAGCTGACTAGAACAAGGTATTTTCTGACCCTAGAGCAGAAGGCTTAGGCCATTATCATCTGCCCTACCATTAGGTACAGGCTCTTTTATTGCTCTCCCCCAACTCTGTCGCTGCAGTACCATTATCAAATATTTACCTTATAGATCTGCACAAGTTTAAACTGGAATTTGTGAGGCATAGTTAAAAAAAAAAAAACAGGTGAGGGTTAGTGACAAGAATAACAAGCCATAGAAAATTTGTCTCAATAAATTTCATCTGACAATGCAAACATGGAGAAGTAAACATGATGATGAGGGTGATTGTGTATGTATGTATGTATAATTCAAAACATCTTAGTTTTTGAAATGATTAATTTCTATGAAGAAAAATAACATTGTAAAAATATCTAACCTTGAGCAAGTATTCATAAAAGGAATCAAGACCAGCTCCAAGTCCACTCATGATGCCAACCCATTCTCCAGTTTGTATATTAATTACATTACCTGAAACAGCAGAAATAAATATCATTATCATCACTTTTCAGTTATATTCTGCCATACTACATGCTACCTGCACAAGAGCCAGTCCAGCGGTACTGGCAACGAACTCGCTCGAATGTCTTTTCACGATCACGCTATATATATATATATATATATATATATATATATATATATATATATATATATATATATATATATATATGTATATATATATATATATATATATATATGTATATATATATATATATATATATATATATATATATATAGCTCACTAATCCATATCTTCATTGGACACTAAAAACCCTGCTTGCCAAGACTTGTTGAGGCAAGTGAATTTGGAATTTGAAATTGAAATTGAACCGAATCCGACGACAGGACACTAAACTCTGCTTGCGAAGACCTGTTGGAGCAAGTGAAATCGTAATTGAACCATACTCGACGACTGGTCACAGCGCCAGTGGAGCACTAACAGCACTGTCGAGCGTGTTCATTGCCGAGCAGCTGTCTGACTTCTGTGCTAGTGGCCCGTAAATAGCACCATTTGAGCGTAATCGTTACCAGCGTTGACTTCTAGCACTTGTGCTGGTGGCACGTTAGAAAATCATTCAAGCAAGGTCATTGCCAGTGCTGCTGGACTGGCTCCCGTGCACATAAAAAGCACCTTTTTGAGCATGGCCATTGCCAGTACCGTGTGACTGGCCCTCGTGCCAGTGACACGTAAAAGCACCCACTACACTCTCAGAGTGGTTGGCGTTAGGAAGGGCATCCAGCTGTAGAAACTCTGCCAGATCAGATTGGAGCCTGGTGCAGCCTTCTGGCTTGCCAGTCCTCAGTCAAATCGTCCAAATTCATGCTAGCATGGAAAGCGGATGTTAAACGATGATGATGATGATATAATATCATCATCATCATCGTCGTTTAATGTCTGCTTTCCATGCTAGCATGGAGAGTATGCCAAACTGATGAGAAGATTACAGTGCAGTCACTTTACCTGCATAATGTAGCAGTCAAATCTCCCTCAATAAACTCTTTACAATCTCTAAAATGATGACCACATATTTAGTGTCTTAGATAATAGAACAGCATGCCCACAATAGAAATTGAATGGTCTCATAGTACTATTTAAAAGCTGAAGTTCAACCGAAACTGACATCTTAGATGTCAAACATATAAGACATGAGTGTTGCTTTTAACATTCAATCAATTACTGCCATAGCATAAATCTGTTGTACCTGAATTATTCATTGACAATAACAGATTCTACTTCAGTTAATGGAAGGGAGTCTTACTTTTATTTTATCAATAGTGATTCAAGTCATATCAAATATAAATTTCAAATTAGTTACTTAATCCTTAAATGGCAGACATCACCAATTGATATTTCATTAGAGAACAATGGATATCACCAATTGATGCTTCAAAAATTTTACATGGATACAGCTATCGTCAAAGAAAAGTGAATATTTTATGGCACTTTTTAATAATGATCATGTAGATTTTATTGTGTAAGAGACAAATGATTGTTATTGTTTATGTACTTATTTAAAGTGAAAATAAGTATAAAAATTACCCTTAAGAAAAAGAGATGTTTTTTTTTGTCTGTTTGGCACATACATCCATGCAACCCTTTCCTGTCATTTAGCGGTTAATAATTACCTAATAATCCAGTGACATTAGACTTGTATTTCCATAGAGATTCAACAGCTCGTCGAGCTACAGACTCATAAACAGGATCACCTAATAGACGTGAGAGTACACCAAATTCAAGCAGGAGTGTGCCTGCACCTGAGGTACATGTTTCGTTCAAACAATTAGGAGGAACACCTTTCTTTAAGTTTATCTGAAAAAGCAAAATATGAAAAAAAATTTTAAACATAAAACAATTCCACAACAACGTAAATGAAATGTAAATACTAAAAGTATTGAAATATTCCTACAACTTTGGAATTTCCACCTTGTCTATGCTTTCTCCTCAACCAGGAATATGTAGATCCTAAAGTGAACATTAACTGTATTAACTACACCCATTTATCCTTATATCTTAGACTAGAAGGAAATGAAATGGATACAGCTTTGTCCCCTCCTCTCAAACTAAGCTGTGAAAACATGTTTAAAAATCTGGAAACACAAGAAAAATAGTGAAACATATTCATCTATGTGACTGTAATTGTATGATAAAGACACTTCACATGAAAGTGTTAATCATCATCATTTGATGTCCACTTTTCCATGCTTGCAGGAATCAGATGGATTTTGTTGAGGTAGATTTTCTTAATGTAGTGCAATAGATATACATTCAGACAGGTGAACAGTTAATACTGAAAGTTTGCTAGAACTAAAAAAATGCTTCTAAGGTTACTTTCATTGCCTAAAGAACTGTAAACTGGAAATATAGTGTGTGTGTGTGTGTGTGTGTGTGTGTAGTAAGAGAGAGAGAGCAATCAAAAATTAAAATAACAAAAGATAAATTAATAAAACATGATTTTTATTCTAATATAAAATTAGAGTAAAGGGACAATAAAAAAGAGGTCTATCAAATAATCGATGAGACTGAGAGGACAAAATTTCTTTTATTATCATTTATATTTATATACATTCTCATTATTAAGGTGAAAAAGAAGTCAAAACCTAAAATTAAGTGTTAATAAATTTATCAAAAAGGCAATTTTATCAATTGAAGCAGAATCTAAAAGTTGTGATATAAAAATGCTAATGTCATATTCCTTGCATATTCAAAGAATTCAAATAAAACTTCAAAGACTGAAGTATGGGTAAACAGTTGACTTACTCTTGGATAAGGAATACCGGTTGAAGTAGCCTGAAAAGCAGGCAGGAGACGAGAGGCAAGATCATGAGAAAGATGAAGGAGCTCATCATTGTACTCAAACAAATTCATATTTCCAAATGGTTGGTGGGGATCAGTAATGATCAAATGAGCAGAGAGAAGGGCTCCAAGAACTCTGCAAATATAATCATAGAATAGTGTTAGAATATATGTTCAGACAGTCAGGATAATTTAATAAAATTTATTAAATATAGAGATACTTTCCAGTGATTTTTTTTTAATACAAACATCAACTTGTAACAAGCCATTTCATTTTTTCTCTATTTTACCTTCATTTTTTGATGCTTACATGGGTCAAATAGTTTTAATGTTGGGAAATTGTTTTTATAGCTATATACCCTTATAACCATTAACCACTCAGCTGTAAAATAGAAATGGAATTTGTTTTCTGTCAGGCAGCTGAAGCACACTTCTGCAGTTCCTTAAGCACATCTTCAGCTTTTTCAATATGGTTTTATATTCTCATTTCATTTACCATACATCACTAATCATCCTGAAAATTATATTAAAGTCACAAAATTTTGTTTCTTCTTCCCTGCAATTCTAAATCCTTATAGCACACCTACTTGTTTAAATAGAAATCAGTTTATACAATAAACCTTATGACCATTACTGGTTTTGTTGTGTGTAGCAATGTTTCTATGAAACTTAATCTTTAAATACCTTCTCCCCAAATTTTCTTTTTAAAAATCTGCCTCATGTACCCCATCCACAGCCAGTATGCATCATAATCCAATTACATCACATCTACATTGTTATTTTTTGAAAATTCGCATCATACAATATGAATTTAGGACAACATACCTGATGGTTGCCTCAAACACTTGGACAGTGTTATTCTTGTCAAATGATACACGCTCTACAACCAATTTTACTGCACGTTGGAATTCACTACTATTCCCCATAATCTGCAATGGTAAAGCAGTCAATATGAAATTGTTAACAAGTACAGTTTGTGAAAAGTAAATTACAAACAAGATTATCTATCAAAATGCACCAATGTAAAAATTATTGGATACAGAAACTAACAAATGACATTGTATACTTATACAAAAGGGAACAATGTTCATTTCAGTCAGTTATGTCTTTCTTGCACTACAATTCAACAGAGGAAGCACTCTTAAAAATTATATTCATTCTTTTATCTACACTAGTTAATGGAAAGTCACTTTAACATTTTGTTTTATATTAATAGCTTTTCATTTATTTTGAAATAACATACCTGTTCAACATAACTGTGTGTGTGTGTGTGTGTGCACATGTGCACGCACAGCTACAGTTGCTTTACAGTTATACAAAATGATATCCATGAAATCTGCCAGAACATGCTGACAGTCTAATTGATGAATGATGTAGATGAGGTGCATTGGCAATAGAATACTATATTGCTGGATATCTGAATGAATTTCAAAAAACTTAGATTCTTTGCTTGAAGGAAGCGATAGTATGCCTTCATTAGATTCAGCTGCTTCAGAAGCAATCCATTTGATCTGATATGCCAGAGTGTTTATACTGGTAAATACATTTGCTTTATGTGTATACTAGTATAGTCATCCTTCTTACATACATCACCTAACTGTGCTCTACCTTTCATACAATGCTAATATTGCATTTCCATCAGATATATGTTTGTTACACACACACACAATGCTCCAATCTACTTGACTGGACTTCTACTTTTTAACTTGGTGATTAGTAATGGTAAAGACACCCAACTGAAATATGCATAAACATGCATACTGCTGCTTCTCAATGATTTAGGTGATAAATTTACTAGAGCTTTGTTGACATATTTGTTGATGAAACTACACTTTACAGTCTCCCCTCTCAGAATGCCAAACACCAGGACACTTAAATTCACAGCTTAATTTGAAATAGGGCTCACTCATCTTTGGGCCAGAGCAGTGAGTAAAATAGTAGCTTCATTCTGGAGGACTAAGATAAATAGGAAGGGGCTGAGGATTGAACCTTGGTGGACTCATACCTCTACCCAGAATTCTTCACTGTACTTGTTGCCAACCCTCACATTACTGACAGCGTCCCTGTACATGGCTCGCACAGCTCTCACTAACCATTCACCTATCCCTAGTTTCCTCATTGATCACCAGATGAGGGATTGGGGGACCCTGTCAAAAGCTTTCTCCATGTCAACAAAAGCCAGGTACAGAGGTTTATCGTTTGCTAGGTATTTCTTCCACAGCTGTCTTACCAGAAATATAGCATCAGTGGTGCTTTTCCCTGGCACGAATCCAAACTGCATCTCATCTAAGCTGACTCTCTCCCTAATTAGTTGCGCTTTGACCCTCTCTGTGACTTTCATTACCTCATCTAACAACTTGATACCTCTGTAATTATTTGGATTTAAAGCGTCACCTTTACCTTTGTGGCAGTTGACTATGGTGCTGCTACACCAATCATTGGGTATGACTCATTTGTGTATCATCTGGTTAACTATACGGGTGACTAGGCTATAGCCGACACTGCCAGATATTTTGAGCATCTCTGTAGTGATTCCTGATGGGCCGGGGGCTTTCCCTGTCTTCATACTCTTGATTGCTTTATCTTCCCAGATACTGTCAATTTGGATAGCTGGTCCCTCTGTTGGGTCAACATTCAGCAGACTTTCTTTCTCCTATTCATTCTCTTTATTAAGCAACCTTTCATAGTGGTGTCTCCAAACCTCTCTCTTTGCAACCTCGTTTAGTGCAAGTGAGCCATCATCCATGCAAACACATTTCTCTCCCACGACATCACTATTCTCTCTCCTACACTGTCTTGCAACACGAAATACCTCAAGTCTTTGGTACTCACAGTGCAGAACATTGGCAAATTTTTTCTTATCTGCTTCCCCTCTGGCTAAATAAACCTGTTGCCTAGCTTCCCTTCTGGCAGTCTGATACAATTCCCTGCTACCACTGTTCTTCCAAGCCTGTGTCTTTTGTCTAATAGCCCTGTCAACCACATTGTTCCACCACCATGTTACTTTGAGGCGAGAGGGGACTTTGCACCATCCACAGATCTGATCAGTGGCTCTCAGCAGGTTGTCTGTAGAAACCTCCAGTTGTCTTCCACATTATGTGATGCTACATCCCCTTCTATTTTGTCGAAGGCTTCGAGTAACACGTCTCTAAATCTCTGTCCAACTACAGGATCTTTAAGCTTCCAGACCCTTCTCCTCCAAGCTGGTCTACTTCTGGGCATCCATTTAGCCCTGATCCCTGTGCAAATTCTACGCACAAAGCTTTCCCCCACCAGCACCACCATAATGGCTGAATTGTGGAATAAACTCTCCCATCGTTTTTCATAGAACATGACTGATCTCTTTAAATTTAGAGTTAACAAGTACCTTGCCTAATGTTGGCAGTTTCTTTTGTTTTAATATTTTCATCAGTTCTTTTATTACCCTTTTATTTCATTTCATTTTATTTGCTCCTTTATCTTCAACTCTTTTACTATATTTTACTGCCAGCAGTTCTTTTATTACTAGCTCACTATATTTCATTTTAATATTTTACTAATTATTTTATTGCCATCCCTTATTTGCTATCTTAGATATGCATGTACGTACAGAGTCTTTATAACATTAATGTCACTTCTCCTTTCCCCTACCTCTTTGTCCAAAGGAAATAGATAGACCTTGTTTGAAGCAATTTTGAGTAAAAAGAAAATTGGAGTTCTATGTAGGATGGTTGCATTATAAACTAATGTCTTTTATTGAATTTTGCTTCATGTTCTGTTCTGCAAGGTGGTATAATGGTTCCTTATGCAGGGTTAAACATTGAAAAGAGTGGATGTAACAGCTGAAGTTATGAAGCATACATGTGTGTGTGTGTGTGCTAAAAATATTTCACACAAATTAAGAAATAAAGAAACATATATATATAATTTTCTATCTGTTACACAGTTCAGTTAAATTCTACGGTTCTTCTACAAAATAAGGATCATATGATAAGGATACTTACTGCAAGTGTGTCCAAAGCATCAACAAGGGTCAATGCATAATCTCCTAAGACATCATTTATATTGATATTGGAACTGAAAAGTAATCATAAACAAATAAAAAGAAAATCACACACCAATGAAAAATTTAAAACAACAAATCAAAACTAAAAGCTTCTAGAAAACTTGTAAATACTTAATAATAGTTCTGCTCTAAAACTATCATCATCCTTAGTTAGGATGAGTGTGGTAGGACAGAAATGCATTGTACAAATTACCTGATTTTTTTCTATTATCCTTCTAAGGGTCAATATAATTAGTATCATTTATACACTAGGCTCATTGAAATGAACAATTAACATTGTGATTGTTCTTGTTGATGGTGGTGGTGGTGGAGTAATAAAATAAGTCAATAACATTGTAAAGTAAAATATTTGATTACTCCATTCTCTAATAAGTGTTTCCATGTACATTAGTGAAAAGAAAACATCAATATTATTGTATTAAAATCAACAAAAGACTACTAGAACTTTGTTTCCCATTAAAGATGGTGAAAGTCAGTTTATTTAAACAATTCCATGCTGTTTCTTTCATATTATTAGTTCTCTTTCATAAAACAGTTTTTCGTATCTGATTTGCACACTTTAACTATTCTGTCAAGGCAATGAGGAATCAGACTCCAAGAAATAGCAGACAAATCTCCCTCAAATCCAATCTACATAAAAAGAGGGTCACAGCATGTAATGTAGTCCAAGATGTACAATGAGGATTAGAAGATCATAGCTGGAAAGCTTTTGATCATAGATCTACTGAATAAAGGTTCAACCAGGAGCTAAACAACACACAGCATTTTTCATTATAACGCTTACTTATACTTCAACCTCTATCAACATTCCAACTATGCAGCTAATTACTATTAGCACAACCTTTTATGCAAGAAATACACAATTTTATACATTTTCAGAGATAAACATTTTTAAAAGCAGACAGTACTAACATATCAAATATTTAAGTACTGGTTCAATAAAATGTTATGGACTCTCTTCTTTTGGCTAAATTTTGATAAAATGAAAGCCCATTTGAAAAAAAAAAGCAAAATGAAGAGAGTCAAAATGACAGTGGGTTCTGAATAGGGCAACTCCTTTCAATGAAAAGACGAAAGCCGTAACTTACACGTAAGAGAATTTTTTTTTTTCAACCTGTGCTGAGACTAAACAAAATCACCATCAGCAAAATTATCATAAACTGCTTGTAAATATGAAAAACCTTTTGTATCCATCCTTAATGTTATATAAGATATGTTAACAGCATGGTTATTGTCTATACATCCATTCATACAGGATATAAACATGTGTGGATGAAGACAGGAAACAGAACAAATCCCCACATTTTTGTGTAATCTGTAGCACAATTGTCAGGCAAACAGATACATGTGGAGGATCAAAAAGTGATAGATAATTTTCCATGTTTAATAAAATTAAGACAATTTTAAACTTTCCAATACCATGATAAAGAAGGCAGAATTAGATGAATGCAAACTCTTATTCTACCTTCTGCTTTCTAAAGCAATGGGGTACCAGGAAAAAAAGTTTCACTTTCTTTTTTTCTTTCTTTGGTTGGTTGAGGTTAGTGGTTTGAAAAGTTGCCATCTGATGCAGATATTTTGTAGTTTCTAGGCAGGATACTTCATTGTAAAATATCTCAGTTCACATAGCTTTGGTGAATAGATGCCAGGTTTTCTGGGAAATGTCAATTCTTGATCATCTTCTGAACATTAAAGATCAACCAACTGACTTTCAAGTCAGTTTCACACACACACATATATGTAATGTCTGCAGATATCCATGTATAATATATATATATTTCTATACTTATGTATCTGCATGCATTCAAACATATACATAATCATCATTTAAGTTTCTTTTCTTCACTGCTGATTTCAGCCAGAAATATCTATCCAAACATCTTTTATCATTTCATCTGTGAAGCTCAAAACGGCTAATTCATCTTTCATCCTCTTTGATCTACTTCCACTAAAAGCTTTTAACGCCAAAGACCTACAATACTTTGTTAGTCACCCCATATCATCCATTCCCAATATGATTCTGCCAAACTATATTCTGTCACTAACCGTGAACTTTGTTCTCTAACCTAGATGTTTAAATATCATCCATTCTTCCATAAATAAGCATTATAGAGAGGCACAGTTTATCACTGTAAGCAGCCAGAGCATTTCATTTCCTAAGCAAGCTACATTTATGCTGAGATTCTGCTATGGATCTGAGAAAGGCATTGAGAAACTACTTTAAAATAATTTTCTTAAGAAAATCATGGAGATAGAGAAATGTCTCCAGTGTAAGGAAAGATTTGCTTCATCTGTACAATGCCAGGAAAACAGAGCAAAGTCAGAGCACATGTATACATTCTTGCAAAGCTGTGGAGCTGGAATATAAAACGTTTAACACCAACTCCTCAATTTGTGGTAACATCAACTCTAACTCCTCCATTTGTAATTAAAGCAATCATATACTTTATACACAGATTGATAGAATACAACAATGAAGCCAGTATGCTCCGTTGGATGTGTAATGTCAATGTGAATACCCGTCAGAGTGTAAGTATCTTGAGAGAAAAGCTGAACATTAGAAGCATCAGTTGTGGCGTGCAAGAGAGACGATTGCGCTGGTATGGACATGTGGTGAGAATGGAGGAGGATAGCTGCGTGAAAAAGTGCCACACCCGAACAGTTGAGGGAACCCGTGGAAGAGGTAGGCCCAGGAAGACCTGGGCTGAGGTGGTGAGGCAAGACCTTCGTACATTGGGCCTCACCGAGGCGATGACTACGGACCGAGACCTTTGGAAATGGGCTGTGCGTGAGAAGACCCGGCAAGCCAAGTAAGATCGTTGCCAGTGCCCCTGGACTGGTTCTTGTGCGGGTGGCACATGAGATGCACCATTTTGAGCGTGGCCGTTGCCAGTACCGCCTGACTGGCTCCTGTAGGATTTTCGAGCGAGATCGTTGCCAGTGCCCCTGGACTGGCTTGTGCGGGTGGCACATAAAAGACACCATTTCGAGCGTCGCCGTTTTCGTGCGGGTGACACGTAAAAGCACCCACTACACTCTCTGAGTGGTTGGCGTTAGGAAGGGCATCCAGCTGTAGAAACTCTGCCAAATCAGACTGGAGCCTGGTGTTGCCATCCGGTTTCACCAGTCCTCAGTCAAATCGTCCAACCCATGCTAGCATGGAAAGCGGACGTTAAACGATGATGATGATGATGATGATGGACAATCTGAACTATCAAGCTACTCTTTAGCAGCTGAACCTGTCAAAGGTTTGGTTTAAAGGTTAGAGTTCAACTGTTGTAGCTTTTTTAATGAAATTACAAATAGTTAAGCATAAGACAAAACTTACAAAATTAAAAGAGGTTACAAAATAAATAGGCATAAAAGAAATAAACTATAAGAATATTACAAAATAAAATCAGGAACATCTTTGTTAACCAATTCAAAATTCTAAAGTATACCAAAGTCAAAACTAAACGATTGAACACCTAACTTAACAAATGACCATTGTAGCTTGCTTGAAGCATTGCAATAAAGCAGTAAAATAGCAAAACAGTGAAGAGAGAGAGAGAGAGAGAGAGAGAGAAAGAGAGAGATCTTCTTACAAAGCAAAAAGGGAAAAGTTCAATAACCTTTTCCCTTTATATATTTCAGGCACAAATGCCTAGCAACAGAAGTAAACAGTCAAGATATGTTAGTCCATTCATCACCAACCATGTAGACAAATATTTCTTAACTGTTTACTTCTGATGATGGACCTTTGTACCTGAAATACATAAAAGTTATTAAACTTTATCCTTTTTACATTGTAAAAAGCCTTCACCTTCACTATTTTGTTACTTTAAATATTGTATCAACTGAATAGTTAAATCATAAATGCAAATCTAAAAATTTACTATTTTTAGAAACTAAATTGCTTCCACTAGATCTTTCATCAAAACCTTTAAATCTGATCTGATTATTTTCTGTGCAGAAAACAGTCAGATTAATATCTGTGAAACTGGAAATTTTAGCATATTATATTACACTTTATATTTCTTTAGAGTTAGAGTAGGCATCCCCCACCCCCCAATTCTTGACTCCTGTAACCCATTAATTGCTTTCAACTCTGATGTGACAGTTCTGCTTTCTTGCCATATAACCATATTATCTGTGCTGCTAAGTAGCTGGCTGAATCGTTAGCACACAAGACAACATGCTTAGTGGCATTTCATTTGTCTTTACATTCTGATTTCAAATTCTGCCATGGTCAACTAGGCCTTTCATCAAATACTGAGGTTGATGTAATCGACTTCCACCTCCCATTATAAAATGCTATCCCTGTGCCAAAATTTGAAACCATTATCATCATCATTATTTGATTTCCAGTTCAATCATCACATCTATCTTTGCGTACATTTCTCTCTTACTCAATATCTTCCCTTCCTATGAAATGTGTCACAAATGAAACAGATGTTCAATTGATTAGAGACAAATTACATTACATTCAGTAAAAGACTAGCTAAAATATTCGATTAGTTGGTTGTTTCCATGGACAGAGTGATTATGGTAGCAATGAAGGATGGTTCTTGTACAAAAGGCAAAAAATTGTAGCTTTATTTATTCTAACTTTATTTTTTTTTTATCATTAGTTCTGGCTCTACATGTTGAGTTCAAGTCATACTATCAATAAAATGAATTACCAATCTAGTACTGTGGGTGATTTAATCAATTAATCCCTTCCTTATTAATTTGTGGCTTTATGCCTATGTTAGAAATTATGGTAAAACAGTATTTAGAATAGCTTCACTACATCCCTGATGTCATATGAGGCAACTAAAGGGGAATCTGCCTCAAAATGTCTGGTCCAACACATACATACCGGTAAGAAAAGTGGGGTGTAAAAATGGTAATGATTGAAGATGTATACGATGAAATAACATTTGTCTTTTAACATCTCTTTAATCATGTATAGTTTCAGGTCATAAACTTTAGAACTCCATTTTGGTATTTATCTAGCTTAAAAAATAAATTTAAAAAATTAGCAAACTCTCATTGTTAATTCATTTACTAAAGACCAGAAACTCAAGTCCAGCTGGTAAGTAGTATGATGTCATTTATTTAAATGTGTGGTAAAAGTGTTAAAAAACAAACATTAATTCAGTGACACACACACATGCAATTGTTCAACCACACAAACACAAAGTGAAAGTAAATAAATGAATCCGCCAGTGGTTTCAACAAAGAGTATTCCAGTTCTATATTTAAGAGATGAGGAATTATGTACATTATTTACATTCGACGGATATTTGTCCTCATCTTGTTTGTAAAGAGTATTCCAGTTGTTCAATCAATTTAAAGGTCAACTCACTGAATAGCAACATAGTAACTGAGTATTCCACAGTACTGTTATATCCTTAACATAATTCTCATGCAGAATCAGCTTGAAATGCTATGTGATAAGGCTGGTACTTTGTAATACAGATATTGCCCACAAGACATGATTCCAATTTTTCTACCCAACATCATTCACTTTGGTTAATCTGAGGCTGTGATAAATGATACTTACACAAGGTGGCCTAATGATAGCAAAGTGAAGGGCTTTACCTTTCAGCCATGTGCACCATCAACACACACACACACACACAAATATTAGCCCTCTTTTGGTCATGACTGATCATATATTTTTGATCTAGGAAAGTAATTCACCAGGACACAGACATGGGCAACTGTTAGCCTTGTGAAAAACACACAGTTGCCCATGCACGCAAGTTTTCAATCTCTACGTCACTTGGCACCAGTATCATTGCATGCATTGCTGTCAGAAAGCAATGAGCCCAAACAGATGCCATAAGGGTTCCAGTCTGATGCTCTGACAGTTCTGCTAAGCCACCAACCTGGACTGGTATATTTTTTTTTTTGCTTTTTTTATCAACCCTAAAAGAATAGAACACAAAGTTGACCCTGGATAGATATGAACTCAGAATGCAGAGAATTGGAAGAAATACTGGAAAAACATTCTATCTAGTACCCAAAGACATTGTCAATTAGTTGCAGTATCCTAATGTGTGTGTGCATGTGTGTGTGTGTGTGTGTGTGTGTGTGTGTGTACACACAGCTCTTCTAGCTGTTTGATAATGCTCCCTACTATGCAAATATATATATACACAATGAAAAGAAGAAGACACAACTTATAATTAAAGTTGTGAGTTGCGTTAAAGAATTTTCTTTGTCTTCCTTTCATTGGATTATTTAGTCTTCTCTAAACCATATGATGGAATAATTGTCATGAAACTTGGATTTTCTACACCAGAAGTATTCCAGCTTTGGCTTGGATCCCAACAGTGTTGATAACCCAGTTTTCAGGTTGAGTGCTTCTCTGGAAATACCCCAACTTCACACCCAAACTGACCTTGGCTATATCATCATCATCATCGTTTAACGTCCGTTTTCCATGCTGGCATGGGTTGGACGGTTTGACTGGGGTCTGGGAAGCCAGGAGGCTGCACCAGGCCCCAATCTGATCTGGCAGTGTTTCTACAGCTGGATGCTCTTCCTAACGCCAACCACTCTGAGAGTGTAGTGGGTGTTTTTTACATGCCACTGGCACAGGGGCCAGAGGAGCTGGCATCGACCACAATTGGATGGTGCTTTTTATGAGCCACAGGCATGGAAGCCAGTCAAAGCGGCACTAGCATCGGCCACGTTTGGATGGTGCTTTTTATGTGCTACCGGTACGGGACTCACAACTACAATTTCCATTTGATTTGATTTTGATATTGCTGATGTTGATGTACTTGACTCAATAGGTCTCCTCAAGCACAGCATGTCGCCCTACGATCCAAGGTACCTTTGAGTGGCTGGTTATGCAACACTGGTGTAGGTTACAGCTGTGGACTCACTTCTCAGTCACAGCATACCTCCAGAGGTCTCGGTCTTTTGTCATTGCTTTTGTGAGGCCAAACATTTGAATATTTTCTGTGAATTGATGTTGATAAAACTTTTCCCAGCTGGTTTGCACACTGGCAACACCATTGTTGTTTTCATTATTCTTTTTTATTTCAGATGCTTCAGTTTTTGGGTGAACCATGCTAATAGCTTTTGAATGAAAATAGCCCATCTACACATTTTTTTTTTTTTTTCAGATAATGAAGAGTAATGATACATATTAAGCATACATTGAGTATATACTTAACAGAAAACCATAATAATATTCTAACATTTATTGATATAATGAATTATTCAGTCACATGAGCACCAGGGAAGAAATGATCTGATTGTGGGACCAATATTGGCTGCAAATTATGTGGGAAACCTGGACAAACAAGCAAAGCCTTTCTCACTGCCTCCAGACTTCCTCATATACCGAAAACCACCAGAAATCGCATCCTCGTGACCATGGCTTCCGTGCGAGTACCCCTGAAACTGCCTCCTCACAGGACTTTGAGGCTTCAATGGGCCCAAAAGTACATGACATTAGACATGAGCTTGTCCTGTTCACTGACGAAACCAGAGCATCCCTTGACAGGCCTGACAGTTGGGTAAATGGTTGGGTCTATTTTGGAGATGAGCATCACCAATGTTTACCATGTCAAAAACAGGGTGAAGGGGTCATGGGAACAGAGTTACAGGCCCAGTCAGGGTGCCTGAAGGAGTTAAAGTGACTGCAACCGCCTACTGCAATCTCCTGAAAGAGGTCTTGGATCCCTGGCTAAGTGACATACTGTTGTCACTTCTCCAAGAGTCTTATGGCATACAAGGTGAAGGGTTGGTGATGTGGCTGCCATCATCTCCGGATCTCAACCCTATTGAAAATCTTTGGTCCATAAGATGTTTAAGCCGATGGATGCCAATTTACGTCGAAAGATGTCTTATGGGTGATCATCAAATCTGCAGCAGTGGCAGTCCAACCTGCCACTATTAAGAAATTGACAGATTCCATGACTAATAGGGTTTCTGAAGTTATCTGTCGAAATGGCACTCATGGCTAAATAATTCATTGTGTCAATAAATGTTATAATATTATTATTATGGTTTTCTGTTAAATATATACTCAGTATATGCTTAATATGTATCTTTACCCTTCATTTTCTGAAAAAAAAATGTCTAGATGGGCTATTTTTATTCAAAAGTTATTAGCATGGTTCACCCAAAAACTGAAGAATCTGAAATAAAAAAGAAAGTATGTTATACAGAATAATGAGAACATAACAATGGTGTTGCCATAGTGCGCAAACCAGCTGGGAAAAGTTTTGTCAAAATCGATTCACAGAAAACCGAGAAATCCTAAATTTCACTCCTAAGCTATTAGCATGGTTCTGGGTATATATATGCATAAAACATAGGATGGGCTTCTTTCAGTTTGATCACCAAATCCACTCACAGGGATTTTGTCAGTTCCAGGATACAGTAGAAGACATTTGCCCAAGGTACTACATGATAGGACTGAACTTGAAGCTCTAAAATGGGGAAGCAAACTTCTTTTTTACACAGCCATGCCTTATATACATACATTCAAGTGTACAGTTGATAAAATCTACAGTGAAACATTAGATATGAGAACCATCAACAAAATGAACATCTGTTATAAGAACGATATCTATGAGCAGTTTTCAAACCTTAAACATTAAAGAATTACGTTGAATAATATAAAAATTGTCCTACATTAGAGATTTCTACATTGAAACTAATCCAGAATATCATAGATGCACTAATTTCTAACAAAGGCACAAGGCTACACATTTTGAAGGAGACTATAGTTGCCTAAATCAACTTTACTTTTTGGTACTTATTTCATTGATAAAGTCAATCCCAGCAGAATTTGAATGGTTTTTGCTAGGTTAACACTAAGGCCCTTCAATTCTAGACCTTGCTTCCACACCTGAAACTTCTCTAGTTCTGGTAGTGATTCAGCCATAAAAACAAGGTCATCAGCATAGAGGAGCTCCCAGGGGCAACCTATCTTGAATTCCTTTGTTACTGCCTGGAGGACTATGATGAAAAAGAGGGGGCTGAGGACTGATCATTGATGAACCCCTACTTATACCCTGAATTCTTCACTATACTCGTTGTGAACCTTCATTAATGATATTGTTTTAACAAGACATTAAATTTTGGAAGAGAAGTTTAGTTCCAAGATACATGTCATGGATGCTCTAGGATGCATCATAAGTGAGGTTTCTGGGGTTTCAAAGAATTCTGGGTCTTTCAACATCAGACCTCTTTGCCCAGTTGACCCAGCCATGACTGACCGAGTTCCGGCTTGCATTCCAGTAGCAGCAAACCACCCAATGGCCTTTTCTGTAGCTTCAGTAATGGAATTTATGGTCCTTCCCTTTGCTGCACCTGTGAACCCAAGCCCAGTCAGAGTTTGTAGAAAGAATGCTCCACAAAACCCTGGTAGCCCATTTCAATTGCCTCTCAAAATGCCTTCCAGCCCTGGTTTCTGCTCTACCAGCTCCTGGTATTTGGCAAGTTCCTCTCACGAGCCTCCGCCTAGGGCACAGTCAGAAGAGAGTACCAGTATGTTATTGGTACTTATTATATCAACATGAAAACAACAAACGCAAAGGAAAAATAGTAAGATATAATGATAAAAGTAAATATTGCCATATATTTAGCATAGTGCTTGATTAATTCTTAAATCAAACCCAGACTTGATCTAATTCTGCAACTGTAGAAAATTAAAACTAAATTCTGTAATTCATGTAGTCCAAAGCTTTAATAAAGTCAAATATCATCAGCAAAAAAAAAAAAAAAAAAGGATTTCTTAAATAGGCACAAGACGAAAAAGACTGAAAAAGAATTTCTTAAACAAGCACAAGATGAAAAAGACTAAAAAAGGTTTTCCTAAACAGGCACAAGATTAAAAGAATTTCTTAAATAGGCATAAGTAACGTCAACTATACTCAGTTCTTGGCTAGTACTTATATTTTTGACCTCTGAAGGACCAACATCTACAGTAACATGATATTTTCTAAAAAGCTAAGAAATTTCAAAATTTCGATGGAAAGGAAGGCAGCAAGCAGGCAGAATCATTAGCACACCGGCAAAATGCTTAATGACATTTCATCCATCTTTACATTCTACGTTCAAATTCCGCCAAGGTTGGCTTTAGCTTTCATCCTTTGAGGGTTGTTAAAATAAGTACCAGTTGAGCACTGGGATTGATGTAATTGACTTACCCCCTCCTCCAGAATAGCTGGACTTGTACCAAAATTTGAAACCAAAATTACAACAGAAGAGAATAGCTTGTTGTTGACGGTATCCCTTAAGCAGCAGTAACAGAGACTTCAAACTGAGAAAGAAATATAATTAATATAATTGATCTCACTACTTAGACTCCTAACTAGATTTGATTTGAACACAAAACTGTGTAATCTCAAACTAGATGTAATAAATCATAAAAGCCAGCATTCTACTGTTTTAGCTATCTCTACAGGTTTGTTAGGTTTGACACCAAATGAAAAATGCAGAGGATCAACTCCAATAAACATCAGGTACTAATTTTATTGAGCCTTCATCAAGTTCAACAGAAATTAACCCTGGTAGCATTTGAAATCAGGATGAAGAAAGTCTAACTTAAATGCAGCAGACTGTACAAAACAGTACTCAACAGTTAACGCTTATAAATACCTATATACAAAAAACAAATTAAGTCCCCTTTATTTTTTTTTTCCCAATGGGAAAAATTGTTTTCTTTTTTAGTGTTTCTGTTACCACTGTAAGTGGAACAGGATTGAAAAATATTTCAATACTTTCATTCAAGATAATATAGCGCTTTTTTTTGTTTTTGTTTTTGTTCTATTTGTCAAATTATTCTGTGAAGTGAAGCAAAACAAAGATGAAATAATTAATGTCAACAAGATAGACAAATGAGATTTTGATCCTGAACATTTAGCTTTGTATTAATAAACCAGTACACTAAATTAACCAATGTTTCTTTGTTAATTTTATAGTTTCTTAACATTCATGAGTGAATTCATTTATATAAGAAAATGCTTTGCTTTCTTTTTAAACTTTCATTTAAATATTGGGTGAGCCAACAAGCCTAGTTTTTATTGATGCTAAATTTCAAGCAATCTAATAAGTATACTTCAATTTGTCTCTTGCACATGTGCACTGGTTAGATACTGGACACTTCAATGTAGTTCAATGCAAACTTACAATGAGACAGGTTGTATTTTGTGAGCTTAGGATCATTCTAAAAATGGAGAACAGAAACGAACATTATTGACACCTCATACTTTTCTATTTTAAAAAAGGCAAGAAAGCAGCGGAAGCCTGTAAGAAGATATGTGCTATGTACAGAGAGGATGCTGTTATGGAATGTGTCAGGTGGTTTTTAAGATTTTGATGAGAAATTTTCCAATGCAAGATACACCTCACTCTAGCCAGCCAAATGAAATTAACAGTGACACCAAGTCCCATTATACAATAAAAATGATTGTAAATATTCCCCAGATATTCAGATTGAGTGTTGAAAACCATTTGCATCAACTTGGTTACATCAGTAGGCTTGATGTTTGGGTCCCACATCAGTTGAGTGTGGTTCACCTTGTCCAACAAATTTCCATCTGTGATTTGTTTCAGAAACGTGACGAAAACAATCCCATTTTTCTTTTAAGAGAATGGTTACAGAAGATGAAAAATGGAACATTTATAACAACATGAAGTGTAATGAATCACCACAGACAACCTCCAAAGCAGGACTTCACCCAAAGAAGATTATGCTTTCAATTTGGCAAGATTAGAAGGGTGTTGCCTTTTATGAGCTTCTTCCCACAACAGGTCTATCAATTCAAATGCATACTGTGACCAGCTGGACAAATTAAAAGCAGTGATCCACCAGAAATGTCCAGCACTTGCTAATCATAAGAGTATTGTCTTTCATCATGACAATGTCAGACTGCACACTTCTTTGCAGATGCGGCAGAAGTTATTGGGGCTTAACTGGGGAGTTTCACTGCACCGCCATACTTGCCCAACCTTGTACCTTCAAATTTCCACTAGTTTCAATCTCTTCAAAATTCATTGAATTAACAGACCTTCAACTCTGAAGTGGATGTAAAAATTCACCTGGAAAGTTTTTCGCTAATAAAGACAGGAATTCTTTGAGCAGGGAATAATAGATCTGCCCACAAGATAGAAATATTTGCAATTTCTATTTTTAACTTTTAGTACAAGAAATCAGGGATTATAAAATATTCTCTAATGAATTAAAATGCCTTAATTAGGATCACTACATATATCATCACTCTTTCTGTACTGCCAGTCATTATCCTATCTTCTGAGCCAGTTCCTATTTTTGTTTTTTCTTTTTGACATTCCTCATTCTTACCATTAACTCATATTTACTGTTGATCACCCACATCCTCGTTAACCATTCACTCCTATCTACCTTTGACCACCTCTACCCCAATTTCTATCATTTCACCCACTTTTCCTCCATATACCCACTCTTACTAATCCTTATATCTCCACACTTCTGTGCTTTCTCCTCTTCACTTTTTGGGACATGTTACCTTGAGGGTATGCTCTGTTGCCTCTTTATCTCTCTTTCTGCCACTACTCCATCCAACCCCACTCACCCATAGACAGATAGACAGACAGACAGATAGATAGACATAACTCAAATTTATAGAAAAACAAAGACAGATGTAGGAAAAGTCTTTTATGTTTCAAGCCTACGCTCTTCGACAGAAAGGAATAGGAGGAAATAAATAGAGAGAGAATGAAAACAACAAGTTGATTCAGTGGTCCAACATGGTGAATATAGATATATATATATATATACATACAGGATGCGATAGATAAATTGTCACAATTTTTATTTTTTATTTTGTGCATGCACATTGTTTGTTTTTGATTTTGTCAACTACACAGTATAGTAGGGTCAGTTGGGCACCATCTGAGAAAAACAGCACTATGACGCAATTCACTCTGCCAGAAATTTGGAAATGACATGCTGTACTGCTTGGCATTCACGCTGGAAGCTCCAATACAAATATTTCAGAGTGTTTGGGTGTCAATCTGAGGACAGTGTAGAGGAATTGGAAAGAGTTAGATGAGTCTAATATGGTGAATATGAAGGTACGGCAACTTGGAAAACTTATTTTGATTATTCTGATAAGAAAAGAGCTCAGATCCAGGCCATGATTGACAACAATCCCTCCAAGTCAATCAGGTCCATTGCCAGGGAAATGGGAGTGTCTGAGTTTCTTATCAGACAGGTAGTGCAAGAAGACATTCGGCATTCCTCACACAAGATGAGAAAGAGCCAATTTTTATCCCAAGCCATCAAGGACAAGAGCAAAGATCACGCTACAAAGCTTTTGAACAAACTCAAGCATCCCCTCCAACTGAACATGCTTTGGTTTTTCTCAGGCGAGAAAAATTTCTGGCAGGGTTAGATGGTGAACATAAAGAACAACCATTGGCTTGCTGTGTCCCCAAAACATGCACTGAGAGTGATAAAAATCAAACATCCAGTCGATATCATGGTGTTTGGAGTGATCACAAGTGATGGTGATGATATGCCTCCATTCATCTTCCCACACAGCCTCAGGCTCAACACTTACATCAAGTGCCTGGAAGAAGTAGTGCTGCCCTGGATCTAGAGGGTGGCTTCTGAAAGACCCTATGTCTGGCAACAGGACTCTGCACCATGCCACACAAGCAGGAAAACCCAGTCATGGCTGTCAGACAATTTCTGCGGTCACATCACTCCCAACATCTGGCCACCTAACTCTCCAAACTGCAACCCCTTGGTTATTATGTGTGGGGTGCAGTTAAGTGAGAGACCAACAAAACTCCCTGTAATACCAAAGATGAACTGAATGTAAGGATCTGTTAAAATAGATCTGTTAAAATAAGATGTCAGTGTTATTTTCATTTTTGTGTAATTTAGGCGACAATTTATTCACCGCACCCTGTGTATATATATATATATTGTGGGGTAGCTTTGACTCTTCTCTACAACAAGAAGCCTATTCCTATCCCATCCATCATACTTTAACCAGTCAACATCTCATATAAAGCCATCTCCCTCTCTCCTATTCTCTAAGTCAAGGGAGCACTTTAGTGTTGCCAAGTTATAAGTGCCATGAAAAAAGCAGCTACTACACTCGGTAAAAAGGTTGGCAATAGGAAGGACATGCAGCTATTGAAACCATACTTAAACTGAGACAGTGGAACATGATGTGGTCCTCCAAACCACTGAATCTCATCAAACCTTCCAGTATGGAAAGAGGACATGAAATGATGATGAATTAGGATTTCTCAGTAAGAAATTATAATGACTTCAAGAGACATTTGTGGTATCAAGCTTTCTCCCCACTCCTGGCAGTTTGCTGTGCTTGAGAAGACATGTCAAATTAAGTAAATGCATGATTGTCCTTGCATTCAGGTATGTCCCCTGCATTCCTGTTCAGCTGAGCATTCCTAATCGTGTGAGCTCATGGATGCTGGTACCACGTAAAAGCACTTGTGCAGGTGCTGCATAAAAGCACCCAATCACTCTGTAAAGTGGCTGGTGTGTCAGGAAGGGCATCCAACCATAGAAACCATGCCAAAAAAGACATGGAGTTTGGGGCAGCTCTCCATCTGACCAGCTCCTATCAAACTGTCCAACCCATGCCAGCATGGAAAGTGAATGTTAAATGATGATGATCCAGCAAGTCCAGAGAAAAAGACATTTCAATCAAATGTTCAGTATGGTGACCTACATGCTCAATGTGCCACATATAACCTAATTTTAGTCATTTGGTGTGAAGGTGCATGGGTTAGTGATTAAGGTATTTGTTTTGCAATCATAAGGTCCCAAATTCGATTCCTAGCAGTGTGATGTGTCCCTGAGCAAGACACTTTATTTCATGTTGCTGCTGTTCACTCATCTAGCCAAAATTGGTAGTACCTGCATTTCAAAGAGCAGCTTTGTCCCAGTCTGTGTCATGTTGAATCTCCATGAAAACTATGTTAAGAGTACACATGTCTATGGAGTGCTCAGTATGTTAATTTCACAAACAGGTTTTTCTGTTGATCAGATCTACCGAAACCCTTGTCGTCGTAACTGATGGATTTAATTTTTAGTCATTTTATCTCAGGTTATTATTGGTGGTAGTTTATTTATCCCAGAGAAGTGAAGAATTGTTAAGCTAAGATCAACAGTTTTCTTATAACAATATCTCTATAAATGATAATGTCCAAGCTTAGTATGGTGTACTAAAGAATTAAGGCTAGAAATATATGATACCTTTATTGAATATTAAACAGGATTTGATTTGAAGATTTAGTACCAAAAAGATATCAGGTAACCAGATTATGAGCAGTTTGACAATATTCATAAAATGTTTAGTGAAGAAACACCTAGTTTCATGTGATTCCTTTATTTGGCTATTAGAAACTAATACTGATTCTGGAAAAGTTACCAGCAATAGAGGGACAGTTTAACAGTACAGAAGCTTAAATTAAATCACCCAAATGACATGATATTCGATTATGTAATGAAAATATTAACAGTTACAAAATGCCATAAGCTCCTAGAGGACACTTTTGAAAAGTTACAAACATTACATTCCATTCTCCCATATTTTGTACCTATTTAATCAAAGACAGCACTATCGGCTATCAACACAATATGATCGAACGTGACACGTAGCTCACGATTTCAGACCCTACCAGACCTGTCATTCGATAAAACATCATTCTTCTTTCATCGGTTTTTCTATATAAAAATTAACTATTAATTCCATTTATTTTTCATATTCAAAAGGGACATGTAGCCTTGAATCTAGTATCCCCAAAAAGGAGTAGGGTCGACCCTTTCTATAGTAGTCTATATAGTATCTGACCGACAAAATTAATCGCCTTTCAAAGTGTTTTCATGTGGTCTCTTGGCCTTTAGAAATAGCAGCCAAGTTCCCTAATATCACACCCTCTTCTATTTTTCAGGGTGGCACACTGGGTAATATAGTCCTGGATATACAAAAAGATGAGTTGGTGATTAATAGGGAGTTCTTTTACAATAAGTTTGCTCTCTTTCAACAAACTTAAAGAGAGCAGACCTGGTACTAAAAAACAACCTAAATATTGTTAGCGAACGATTGCTTACTCAACGAGCCAACGGGGATGTCTCAACGCGGTTACTCGACCTGTTTGAAACAGCGAACAAATCACCCTCAAATCACATTCCTCCATCTTAGAATACATTGGACAATGTAGCCTTTGATACACACAAAAAAATGGGATGGTCAAAGTTGGACCGTCTTTGATTATATGGCTGCTCGATCTGGGGTTAAAGAACTTAAACATCGCCGAGTTAACAAGGGAGCTATCAATGTGGTCACTTGACCAGCTAAAAATAACAGCTATATTTCAATGAAGCCACCCCACTATCGTCTTAGGCAGTCCCAGATACACTGTCTGCAAAGTAAATGACATAGTCGCAGCTGGAACGCCTTTGATCAAAGGTCTGCTCGATCAAGGCTGACATGGAGTTAAACAATAATATAAACACACCACTTTCAATTCGTAATAAATAATTCACGTTCTTTGGCGTATCTTAAACTTTTGAGTAATTCATATCAAACAATAAATCGCCGTTCTTAACTCGGCTTTAGTGGAACAGAATTTGCACGCCACCCAATGGTTACTTTGTAATAAGGACGGGAAATAAGAAGGCTCACCTGACTAATAAAGTGCTTTATTGGGGAAATATACAATTCTATCAGGTGCAAAAATGACTTTTTCAAAGCTACACAAAAAGTCATATTTAATTTCGGACAACATTTCTGTAATATTAGTTTGCTATCGGTGGAATACTTTTATCATTATCTTCAAGTTGATACAGAATTTTAGTGTTAATCAAACGAGATATATAAATATACCTGACGAGTTTACTCTGACTTTACAAATCACAACTCTGGTATCAACATACATATTGTCGAACCATTATTTAAAGATCAACATTAATTAGAGCTTCTTGTACGTAAGCAATAATTTTGAAAAAGGCTGAAAAGGATCGCTTCTTAGGATGTTAAATTAAATCAAAACGTTTTCGTAATTTAAAAGGTGATCAAATAAACAGCAACAATGTATTATTGAATAAAAATCGAAATATAAATCCCCTGCTTCGATCACACGTAAGCTTACTTTAAATAATGAAAATGTGGAGGAAGGCAGCAAATAATGTAGACGATAAAAACCAGAGCGGTGTAAACTTACGGGTTGTCATAATCAGGGCCACGACCATGACAGCTGTGAGGATTTAGTTCGTCTTTAGGAAATGCATATTTCATGTAGTTGTCATAACCGAAGTTGAACATCTCCCGGACCTTTTGAAGCATGTTTAGACGCTCCTTCTCGGAGAAGTGGCCGTACTTGACATCGTGGCGACCCCAGTCCTTCTGGAAGAGGTACAAGCGACCTTTCACCAGAATACATAAGCAAAGCAAGAGAATAATTATCGATAGTTTTCCCAACATAATACTGATCCATGGAAATTTTATTATAACAAATGGTATGTATTTATATATCTGATTAGCTGATACGTCTGTTGTATTTGATATCAGCTCACAATTATCGTTTTTTTCTAGAGCGATTCGCTGTTTTCAATATAACCATTATTTAATAGTAGCAGATTATTTCCGTGGCATCAGCGTTAATAATAGTTTCATAGTTATTTGATCAAACACATGTAGTGTTTCTCTAGATTGAATATATCTACAATGACTTCTTAATATCTTGTTTTACTATGCACCCAGAGTTCGTAACCTCCTACTAATGTGTGAACATGCGTAATAGTAGCGCACATAAAAAATAGAAGCCTAACAACCTTTAGTTCTCAAGCGGAAGTTGTCACGCTACGAAAGAAATAGACTCATATAAGATATTATAAAACACTGAAGAAAACAAAATACTAAAGTCTATTTAAATAAATTTTAAGATATGTATTATAAAGTCTAAATAAGCGGTAATATATTTCTTTATTTCTTTACTTTTTATATCATTACACATTTGTTACCATTGATTCAACTGACCAATTAAAGTCAGTATCGTGGCCACGCCTGTTCACGAGGGATTGGCCGAATTACTCAGTTCTCACTACCTCTCTTTATCGAATTCTGATATGAGGTCGAGTCTATCGACGTCATGTCACTTCCACCCATCCAGTTATTCCTTAATTTTGATATGACCGAATAGTAGAGAATGTGACAGTATGGCATCTGCTTTAAGGGAAGTTTAGGAACCTTGGCATACACATTTGTGTGACTCGAGATTTCTGGTTATTCAAATCAGCTAACGAGTCAAAGATCAATCAGTTCCAAGCTGTCTACCTTTAGCAGCAAATGTACTCCCATACTTCATTCATCCTGCTCAGCTAGACAGATTACTGATTCTTAAATATTCCATCCATATCCTTTACACTCCCTACTGACGAATCGTTCACTCACAGTTGCTATGTTCTCATAACCTAGTAGAAATAACACAATATATATCTATAAGTGAAAAGTATTTACCCACCATTGCAATGCTTGCAAGACAACTGTCAGGAAGGCAAAGAGTGTCTTCAAGCTATCTTCCTTGACTAACAAACTTACTGCAAGCTCTATCACCTCCCAGAGTGCAACTGGGATTTCTGTCTGCTAATTTGCCAGAATCCCTTCAACCTAGATGTAGAAATAGCAGCCAAATCTCCCTTAAATCTCACCCCTCCATACTGAAAAAGGGACACTTGAATATGTTGTCCCAGAATACAAAAAAAAAATAGATGGTCATATTTGGAATTACCTTAATCATAGGTCTGGTGGGGTTGGGGTGTTAAAGAACTTTTTTAATCACTTCAGTCCAAAATAGAAACCCGCTATGAAAGTGTTCCTTCCATTACTCTCCATGTATTCCAAAATTAGATCTTATTCCCATCATATCTGCATTAATTTTGTCTCCATGCTGGACTCTTTCCTCACCACATGGTGAAAGGACGTGGACATTTTCCACGACTGTTCCCCCCCACCCCCACCCACACACACCAAGAAGACAAATGCTACACAGAAATGCACAATATGTAAAGCAAAAGGGAAATGCAAGGAAACTAGATACCATTGTTCACAATGTGATATACCACTGTTTTGAACTCTATCACACTAAAATCAATTTTTAAATTCACACGATTGTAAATACATGAAGTTGATCTGACTTGTGTTGTCAAGTGATCTTATTCAGGAGTAATAACTTATGAGCATCCTACACAGAGATATATTTGCTCTAAAACGGTTGACATAAATATACGCCGAACTTTATCTTACACTGAGTGCTGACCGCAGTTGGTGCAATTACCATTGCTGCACACAGGCAACTGTATGAATCACCACCATAAACTGGTTAAAGTGGTTGATGTAAATATATGCTGAACAATAGTTGTGCACTAATTGCTGATCTCAGCCGAGATGATTACCATCAATGCAACCTAGTTGCTTGATAAAAAAAAAAAACTGCTGTCATGGGGTTAAAATATCCTACTGAAATTTGGAACCCATTTTATATTCACAATGTAAATAGACTAGAACAAGTTCAGAGACATTTTTCTGAACAAGCAGTTTGGATGTATCCAGAATGTCTGATTGATCCCAAAATTCAATCATGTGAATAGAGATACTTGATCTTTATGTATAAAATACTGTGTAATACAGTGTCATTTCCCTTTTGTAACTCCTCTGTTCTCTCTGACAGTTCCAGCCAACACAGCAATCACCTCCTTCATCTCTTTCTAACTAGTTTCAATAAAGGTATTTGACAACAATTTTCCTGAAGAGCCATTCTTGTTTGGGGTTCACTTACCTTCTCAATTTTTGAAATCTTCTTATTCAGGTTTTAAGAGAAGAGTTGCTTCTTTAGATCTGTTCAACTTCTTTAACAAAACATGACTTCAGTTGATCACTCAACTTTACCATTCCTTTCTCAATCAAGATTATCATTAACATAATTTAGTTAAGTCTGCTCAAATTTTCCTAACTTGATCATGCTTTGGAAACATGTGAAGGCTGACAACTGAAAGAGCATCCAGCTGTAGAATATCTTCTTCAGTAAATTCTGTCTGAACTAAGTGGGCAAGGAAAAGTGGTCATTAAAATAACGATGATGAAATAACACTGATGAAAACAACATCTCAGACAGTAAGCTAGACACCATGGAATGTCTGCCATTGGTGGAGAAACTAGATACACTACTGACTGTTGAATAACTGGATAAAGCAACTGACAATTTTGCCACTTAGAAGGCAATGGGATTAGATAGTGTTTCATCAGTGGCTATCAAGTGTTCAAAGAGTATCCTGTTGTCTCAGTTCTAGTTTGAAAAAGAAAGAGCAGTATCACAGGACATGAGAGACTGCAATATTGTTACCCTTTGTGTGAAAAAGTAGGGTCAAAGTAATCAATTTTAAGATGGCTCCTGATGTAGGATACCATTTTGTGAGAAAAGTTGCAGAAATTACTGCTCTAGCAACACTAAGTGATGGTTTTGCTTGAGGTTTGAAAACAACATAATGTTCAGAGAAAAATAGATCCATTGAAGCAGAATGAAAAAAATAGTTGTTATAATATTTATTCCCATAGAATTTATATAATTAGCTGTGAACTAAAAAAACCATTAACAGAACAAATTAATAGTAGTTAACAGAACAGATGAACAACTGTGTGAAGTTATGATAAATCAATTTGGCTTAAGAACAAAGTAAAGAACCAAATTAAAAAATAAAATTGATCAAATGCAACATACAGAAATTTTGCATACAATATATCCAGATAAATTCACTTTGGTGTGTGGTAATTAAGAAAGAAAACAAACTTCAAAATAGTATAGAGTAGAAATGGAAATAATATCAGGATTGTAATTCTAATTCTAATTCTACAGGGTGCAGTGAATAAAGTGTCATCTAAATTACACAAAAATGAAAATAACACTAACATCTCATTTTAACAGATATATTCACCAAAATTACATAAAATATTTTGATATACTAAAGAGTAAATTTATTCAATAAAATCACCATTGGCTTCAACCTCGGCCTCCAGATGACTTCAGAATCTCCTGCAATCAGTCTCCTTGTTTAAGTTGGTGAATGCTACCATAATCCTTGCCTTCAGTTCATCTTTGGTATAACAAGGAGTTTTGTTGGTCTCTTGCTCAACTGTGCCCCATGCATAATAATCAAGGGGGTTGAAGTCTGGGGGGGTTAGGTGGCTAGATGTTAGGAGGGAGTAATGTGGTCACAGAAATTGTCTGAAAGCTATGATTCGGTTTTCCTGCTGCTTGTATGGTATGATGCAGAGTCCTGTTACCATTATGCATGCCAGGAAAACAGTGCTATTCAATAAAGGTCTAACCTGGGTCAGACAATCTGACCCTATGGGCTCCTTTGATATAGCGATGGGAGACTACGACAACACTGATGTTTGAGACCACATTGGGTTATAAATCCTTGATACCCTTTAGAAAAAGTTCCCCTCTGTGTTCTTTGGTCTCTACAGAGATGATGCCCTGGCCATCTCTAGGGGAGCACCCTAGACATGCTTAGGAAAGATCTAATTAACACACTTGCCTCCATGGGATTAAAAGTCACCATCAAGACCAACCTCACCACCATGGATTTCTTAGATGTCTCACTCGACTTGGGCTCTGGTACATACAGGCCCTACTGCAAGCCAAATGAGAGGCTAACATACATCAACACAGCCTCCTGTCACCCGCCTATCATGCTCAAAAACTTGGTGAAGGGAATTAGTAAGAGGATCATGAACCTTTCCTCCAGCCAAGAGATTTTTGATGCAGCAGCCCCCTACTATAACAAGGCCCTAGCTGCTAGCAGATTTAGGAACCAAATCTCCTACATGCTGGGCCCCAACATTCATAGAAGGAAGCACCACAGAAATATCATTTGGTTTGCTCCTTACCTCCTCTCTTAATGTAAAAACCTCTGTAGGTAGGATATTTCTTAAGTAAATAGGTAAACATTTCACTAGTTCACATAGATACTGATGCATTTTCAACAGGCACTACCTTAGGGTCTCTTTTAGCTGTGCCCCCAATACTAAGAGCATTCTAGTTAGCACCCTTAAACCGTGAGTGGAGGCAGGAAGTTCATGCAGGGACAACAGATGCCCAGTGAGGGGCCACTGCAAAACCAAGTTTTCAATTGAATGAATCGACCCCAGTATTTAGTTTTTATTTTTTGTTAAGCCTGGTGCTTATTCAATCAGTCTCTTTTGCCAAACTGCTAGGTTGCAAAGACAAACACACCAACACCAGTGGTCAAACATGGTGCAGCTTCCCTGCTTGCCAGGCCTCAGTCAAACCATCCAATCCATGTCAGCATGGAAAGCAGACATTAAACAACAATGATGATGATGATGATATGTATATATGATAGGTTTCTTTCTGTCTACCAAATCCACTCACAAGGCTTTTTTGGCCCAAGGCTATCATAGAAAATATTTGCCCAAGGTGCCTGAGTGACTTTGTTGATTTCCCTTCTTGTTATTAACACTATGTCTTACTATGTATTTTCGAAAATTTAATGTTGTGGCTGGATTTTCATCAGGACAACCACACATCTTTTGTTTTGGAATCTCTGAATCTGGATCTTTAGATAATTCTTCTGATTTACATTTGACACTGAAACATACTTCCTTTCAAGTTACAAATCAATTTATTTAGTTCTTCTTCAACTTCTAGATTATTTATTCCCATTTCTGATTGTAGATATTGCACTGTAGTTGTCCTCATTTAGTGGCTTTTAGGTTGCTGGCTTTTAATTTGATCAATTAAAGTAATTCTGTTAACTGATGCTAAATCTCATTTAAAACAAATTAGGAAGGACTAAAATTTTATGAAATCAAAAATTAAAACGAAAAAAAAATTAAATATAAAATAAATAAGTTGCTTCCCTGCATAAATATACCCATGTATGGGTTATATTTTATGAATATTATATCATCCAAATGAGTTTACTCTTAGATACATACTTGTTCATATTTTAATAAGTGTCCTTCAGTTACTATCATTGGCAGTTTGGTGAGATGGTTGAGCAAATCTTGATGATTTACTAATTAACAATGAAACTAGTTGGTTTAATCTTCATTTTGAGAATGGGAGAAAGAGAGTCTGCCGAATGTTGACCCAACAGAGGGACCAGCTATCCGAGTTGACAGTACCATGGTAGATAAAGCAATTAAGAGTATGAAGACAGGGAAAGCCCCTGGCCCATCAGGAATCACTGCAGAGATGCTCAAAATATCTGGCAGTGTCGGGTATAGTCTAGTCACCCGTATTATTAACCAGGTGATACACGAAGGAGTCATACCTAAAGACTGGTGTAGCAGCACCATAGTCAACTGCTACAAAAGTAAAGGTGACGCTTTAAATACAAATAATTACAGAGGTATCAAGTTGTTAGATCAGGTAATGAAAGTCACAGAGAGGGTCATAGCGCAACTAATTAGGGAGCGAGTCAGTTTAGATTAGATGAGATGCACATGAAAAGACATTCGAGCAAGGTTGTTGCCAGTGCCGCTGGACTGGCTCCTGTGCAGGTGGCATTTAAAATACACCATTTTGAGTGTGGCCGTTGCCGGTACCGCCTGACTGGCCTTTGTGCCGGTGACACATAAAAGCACCCACTACATTCTCGGAGTGGTTGGCGTTAGGAAGGGCATCCAGCTGTAGAAACTCTGCCAAATCAGATTGGAGCCTGGTGTAGCCATCTGGTTCATCAGTCCTCAGTCAAATCGTCCAACCCATGCTAGCATGGAAAGTGGACATTAAACGATGATGATAACAATGATGAGTAATGGCAGCTATTTTTTTGCTGCTTATTTTTTCAGTTTAATTTTTTTGTTAGTTTGCTGTTGTATGAATTAACCTTTATATCAAGAATGGAATGTGATGGTCTAAGATAGAGGGTAAATGTGACATGTGATAAGAGGGTGCTTATGTGTTTATGAGGAAAGAAGGAGCTACAGAACACTTGGAGGTTGATTAGCAAGAAGGGACAACTTGTGTTTCTGGGGACCATTAGAATCTGAATTTCTCAATTTATTTTGAGTTAAGACCAGGTGGTTGTTTTTCTTTATGAGTTCCCTGACAACCATTGCAATAGGAAGGCATTCATCAAGGAAAGGCTAGGTTGTTTTTTCTCATAACAAACATTGAACTGTGTCTGTGATGAAGATGCTTAACTCTTGTTAGCTTAGTCAGCAACTGTAAATAGCTTTTATGGAAGGATGATGTTCACTGGAGTAGTTATCAAGGGAACCATATTTTAATACAGTTAAAGTTTCCTTAGCTTGCAACTATCCTTATCATTGTCCTCATCATTGTTGCTGCCACCTCCTCTGTCACTGCCACCACACCACCAACAACTATACAACAGCACACATTTTAAACGTTCTTCATATTAGTCTGCTTTTGCACTTAGAAAGAAAACCTTTGTTGTTGTTGCTTGGCACCAGGTCAGAACTGATCAATTGGCCCTATGAGAAAAGGTGCTTTAATCAGGATCCTCTCCCTGTCTCCTTATGGGCATTTAGGAATACACTATCCAATATACCTTTCCTTTTGTCAAGACAGTAGAGAGAAATACGAGGAAAATTTAGGTGCTATTTCTAGCGAGTTAGGCAACAATATAGAAGCCCCTTTGTTTTGTTGCCAACAGCAGTAACTACTGCACGAGTAGTGTTAAAAAATAATCCCTCAGTTTCTTACAGTAAATAAAAGGTAGTCACTCTAATATCCAGAATCAAATCAGAAGATCCAGTTATTTTACCAAGTAGTTTCCCAAGCCATTGGATCTAAATCTGAGTTGTAATATTTATTTACATTTGATAGCCAATGTGTAACAGTAAATTCCACATTAAAGTTTTCCCACCCAGGTATCTACACACACATGCGCATTCATGTACACATATGCATAATATTTTTTAAGCAATTTACTTTTTATAATCATGCTAAAGTTATGTGCTTAGAAAATTATTGCAATAAGATTACCTAAATAATATTTTTTGTTATTGACTTGATGCACAATCTTTTCTGTTAGGTTTTATCTGTTTGAAAATGTATGTGAAATTATTCATTATACATTTCTTTTCATGATAACATATGTTAGATATTCATAAAGATTGAAACAATCATATCATCATTGAACAATGATTATAAAGAATCTGAAGGATAGCAATAAAATTCTCATGTTTGTTTGCTTACGCTCTAACTTTTAACCCAATGCATTGTCTTGACTTCTTGCTCACCCCCTCCACCACCACCACCACCACCACAGTGAAATGAAAATTATGCAACTCATATCTTTCTTTTTTCACTTCTTTTGCCCTCTGGTCTTTCCACTACTCCTCTACTTACATGACCTCTAGAGCTATAACAAAAGTAACTCAAAATTATAGTTACCAATAGCAGCTGAAAGAAATTTTCTTGTTATATTACATATTTCTATTACTTTTTATTTCTCATATCACTGATTTCAGTTATTCATATAACTTATATATGCACATTGCATGTATCCTATTCAATACAGCACAAGGCCATTTACATTATGTGAATAACTTGTTAAAAAATGCAAAATCATGAAAACCAAAAGCAATTTTTTTTCACTTTATTTGATAATCATTTTAATCAAATTTCTGAGATGCCAGAGAGAACACCTAAACAATCAAACAAGGGCATCTTTATATAGTTGCTTGACTTGCAAGAAATAGCAGCTAAATCTTCTACTTATCAAGCTCTACTGACTTTTAAAAAAGACATATTGGATATTGTGTTCTAGAGTAGACTTTGCCAGAAAAAATACAAGGTGGGCAAGGCTGGAATTTCTATGATCATAGGTGTGTTCAAATACACTGACTTAGAGCAACAATAAAGCAAACAAATTTAATAAAACTTCTGGCATCTCTGCTTGTTGGCTGGATATATAGCATGAAGGGAATGATAGTGGTAGTGTACACAAAATATTTTGCAACAGTAAAAAATATTTCAAACAAAACTTAATAAGTAGCTGTGATGCAAGTGGAGAACATAACCTATATATAACAGTGAGAAATCTTCCAGCATCTTGTATGAAGCAAACTTTGCTTATTATGTCTCCTATGCGTGTTCTTCTGTATATTAACAACCTGCTTTATTGACATCTATAACAACTCATATTTACACATATGATACCACTATTCACTCCTGTTTAGCCTTCTGTAGCACACAAGTATCACTCACATATTACTTCACATCAAATCCCTGTTACTTTCATGAACAGAAACACCAAAACATTTTCCAATATCAACACGACAATCTTGACTCTTAACTGCATAAAGTCACAATCACTGCTTATAGCAAGGAAATATTTTTGTAGCTCACTCTCTATAGTCTTGGACAATATGCAATTATGACCCTGAAAATTGCTACAAAATCTAGACCTCACAAACTCAAATGATCTTTCCTGATGGCCCCAGATATTAATAAAACTAAAACTTGCCCTCTAGAACTTTGTAGTGGGCCACCAACTGTTTAGGGATAAAGCTGTATTAGAGTTAGAAGAGAAAGCCTAGTCTTTAAGATGCAATTTTAGTAATGTTATATAGATGGTAGCTATAAAAGTTTGTTAGAGATTTTGAAGTCCAGCATTTATAGATATCTTAAGGGCTTTAATTCATAAGTTGGGAGGATGTAATGTATTGCTCATGTGAAGAGAAGTGAACTGATGTGAGATTGTTTCCTTTATGCAAGTATTGATTGTATCTTGGTGGTATCATGTATCCATTAGAAGCTATTTTTTGAGGTCTCAGTTAAATCAGTGAAAGGTGTCTAGATTGTATTTGGATTGACACCTGTAAGTATAAAATGCTGGAAAGGAGTAAAATATAGTATCGTCTTCATAAGAATGTATGTGATTTGAAATAACAAGGTAGAAATAGATTGTTGATCTGAAAGAACCCATTTATGTAGACTGTTAAAACTCCTAATTCATAAGATAAGATTTTTGGAGATCTTAGGCAAGTAACTTTAGTAGGTAGTACTCTTACCATTATACAATTGCATACTTTGCTGATATCAAGGGTAACAATATTGTTTTGAACTAATTTCTCAAGATGATTGATTTCTGGTGTGTGATGCAAAAAAGCAAATCTCTGATCAATCATATATGCAAGCTGTTTTGATGGTTTGTGTGACAGGAAATAAAATTAAGGTGATCACTGAGGCAGCTATTTACTACTGAATCCATCACCATGAGATATTGGAAGTGAGGGTAATATACTGGAAGTTGTCATGTTCAGAAAGATCTTTTGGGAAATGGAACATTCTGTTGGGTTTTCCTCTAGGAATTGAAAGTAAAATGAGCAGTAAATATAAGGTACAACTGAGGTTGAGGAGTGATAAGAAGGAAGATTCTGCTATGTTAGGGGAGATCCATTTGCTAAGAGAGGTAATCTTTATTCCTAAAAATATTCTATCCTGTTAATGATTTCCATTTCAAATAGTAATAAATCTATATTTAATCATTAGTTTTAATCTTCGTCAACTATTGTAGATCGGTATGATTTATTTGCTTATTCTATTTTTTATTGCAAGTCTTTCATCTTTCGATTATTTTAACTTCTTGCCATCTACCCATGTGCATTCGTGACTCCTCTCACCACATTCACTAAACTTCACTCTCTCTTTGACAAGTGTATTGAAATAAGGGTGTGTAATACCAGGGGAAATAATCACCGTTTGAAGACGAGACCGGATGAACTAGGAAATATATTATAAAGAAAAAAATTTTCTCCTGATCGTATTTTCTTTAATATGATTCCATCATTAGAATATATTTCAGGGGAAAATACTTAGTTTTAAGATAATAAAACGGTATCTGTGATAATAACATTTAATGAAGTTTCCCTCAAAATCCATACTGCAACCGGAAATACACTATGCTAATGGCGACGGCATGTCTGCGGATACTACATGTAACCGACTCTCTCTGATAAATTCTCGATTAAAGGTTGGTGATTGATCATGATTTTTCTCAAAAGAAATTAACTAGCGTGAAAACAGTGTCTTTTTTGTTACTACTTCATACATCACCTTCCCCTTTCTATTTATGATTTCTTTTTATTGCAAACAATTATGTTCATTTCTCTGATCAGTCCCTGATCAAAATACATATTATTGCAAACAGTTTGTTGTTTTGTGCACAAGGAAGATGTGACGTTCATGCATTTGCTAAAATTATTGCGTACATATTTAAAATTGTTTCAATTTTATGTTATGATCATATCATCTTTATAATAATACCCTATTTAATCCATTTCGATTAATAAATTAGGAAATTATTTACTTTGGTCTGTAAATGTCTGAGAAAGGCATGAACCTCACATCTTCTGGTTATGTTATTTACTCACAAGCTGTCTGGTGCTTGTTTATTTAGATCAAGTAGTTGTGTGTATGTGAACGAAATTAGTTTTCAAGCAATTTTCATTATAAGATGTACTCTGATTTTATAAGGAAAATTGTCTTAGAAACGTTATTTCTCAACTTGTTTATTATTAAACTCACTCAGAACAGTTTTTATTTTGTTGTAACTTCAAGTAATGTTTTTCTTTAAAAAGCATATAATAATACAGAATTTATGTCTGAGACGATCTCTCACTCGTGTGTATATATATATATATATATATATATATATATATATATATATATATATATATATATACACAAATACACTCACACACGCATATGTGTGTGTATGTACGTATATATAATTTAATTGAGTTATGTGGAATTAGATTTCTAAGGAAGTTTGATTAATTTTTATTTGTTTCGTTTATTATAAACCTAACTGTTTTGAAACATCAGTTTTATATTCGTATCTACTGTGTCAACATAGATTTTGCTTTCGATGAGCCGAACTAACTTTGCACCCCGGTTTCAATTTACTGCATTTCACCTAACTAATTACGATCCTTGGGGGGAAAATTGACAGCTACACATGTTCGTTTTCTTCTGTCTGAATATCTGTGTTCTTGTATCTGTAAGGTGTCAAATATTCATGTACCTGTGTAAGATAGTAATGTTTTTGTTTTCTCAAAGACGTACACAATTGTTTGTTTTTGTCTTAAAATTCTTCTACAATTACTGATTGTGATTTCTCTCCAAATTATCTTGCTAAAATATCTACAATAAAATCCGCTAAGTCACATCATATTTCTGTTTATTTGTTTTGAACCAGATCGAATGTTTGCTTCCTCCTTACACTCATACTAGCTTGTTATGAATGTCTATTACTTATCTAACACCACTACTACTAATAATAATGATAAAATAATGGTTTGGATTGGAAACTCAGAATTTCGGTCTTTGATATTCTAATTAATTATGTATATTATTGTAAAGAAAAATAACTCGACTTTCCCCTTGAGCTTCACACACACGTGCGTGTGTGTGTGTGTGTGTGTGTGTGTAAAAGAACAAAATCGATTGATTCTCTGTCTAATTTTATATCAAGATCAAATTTTTAGTCTTTGTTAAAAAATGACCTATTTTTAACTTGTGGCAGTGTTGATATGTCTATATATGTAATAAATGGTCCATGTGATGGCTGCTCTGTTGTTGCTGTAAAGTAGAAATAAATTCTTGGCCATTGGAGTCTGCCATTAGGTTTCGATTTCCAATTGGTGCTGTTGGTCCTTCGGTTTCTTATCCAGATTTTTATAAGCTCAAAGCTAAAAACACACCTGAATGATTAAGAAATATGTTTAACATCAAAATTGACGTAAAATGAAAACGAAAATAAGAGTATGAAAAAACGTTATTTTTGTCGTGAGAAATATTTCTTTATCATTCCTTAGTTTCTTGTACTTGTTTGTGTTTGAAATTTAAGGAATACCGCCATTTCTCTTCACACGCCTCGTTAAAAATCCTCGAGGGAGGTACGTACCTCACAAACCCTACTTACCGACCCCATTAAATGTCGCTGGGTTAAAGTTATAAAAAAAACCCCTTATAGTGGCGTAAATGAAGGAGCACAAGTACTACATCCTTGACAGTTGTTAGGTTGTACGCATCGACTATTCAACTAGGATCGAGAGTGCCAATAAAATACAAGGCGTGTACAATTAACGCAAATTTGTGATCTTGTGCCTCATGCGTGAAAATGTCGATCTTGACTTCATAATCATTATTATTACTGTGATGTCAAACAATTTGTTACATGTACTTCATTTTGGACGATATCTTCATTTTAAAGACTATGATGTTGATTTCCTTGAAAGGCATAAAACTTCAGATATAAATCTGAAGGAAGGGGGAAATAGTAATGACGTTAATGCCTTTCTCAAGAGCATTAGGGGTTAAATAAAACTTATGATTCCATTTAGCTATTAAAACCAAGTTTACAAAGAACTTGCTGTCATGCATGATGTTTCAAATTTATAGGAAAGAGTTGAAAATGCTGTCATGACTTTTGTGTCATTAGAAAGATGACATTTGACACACCCTGAGGCAGTTGATGGTCGAAATGATTGACACTTTCACTTACAATGTTTATGCATTCACACACACATACACGCACTGAGTGAGACAGAGAATTTTGTTTCAACCCCTACTGGACATTATTGCCAAGATTAAAGCACAAACAGCTCAGTTATGCTAATACTAGGACTGTTGACCCTTTTGCTACCGTATTTCTTTCTAAATACATTGCGTTTGAATCAATTAATTTTGAACAATAACAACGAATTTAGAAAAATATCGTCATCATTAACTTCCACTTACCATGTTGGCATGGCTTGAACAGTTTGACAGGAAACTGGCAAGCTGCAGGGCTGTGTCAGGCTCTGATGCTATCTTTAGTATGGTTTCGATGTTTCTAACATCACCCATTCTACAGCGAGTACTGGAAGGTTTTTACATGTTACTGACACTAGTGAGGTTACCATGAAACTTGCAAGAAGGAAAAGGAAAAGACTCCTGTTACTAAGAGGAAATATTTGGGAGAGGAAGGCAGAGGTGGGTGGCTTTATGCCAGGTGTTGAAAGTTTAAAGTATGATGGAGGGACAAGCATAGGTGCCTTGCTATAGAGGAGATAGATGGCTGAAGGTAGTGATGTGGTGTTTGAGCAAATTCTCAAGGAACAAGGAGGTGAGCAAAAGAGAGGATACAAACAGTGGTTATGGGAAGAGTGAGAGAGTGCTTTCATAGGAGTGTGAGGGCGAGTAAACAGGTGGAGGTTAATGTTGTGAGTGATTAGAAAGGGTGGAAGTGTAGATGATGGGAAATACTAGTACTGAGAGGGGTAAAATGAGAGATATAGGAATGGCTAAAGTAGGAGAATAGAAAACAAAGTAGGTGCAAAATTTAGGAATAGTAGAGATATAGGGATACATAATGAGTTGTAGTAGATGGGTGGGTCATGATGGTAGATATGGGAGGGCATTGAGAATGACAGTAGATAAGAGAGGTGTTTAGAATGGAGTATGACCCGAGGGGAAAGAGAACAGTTGGCTGAAGGCACAGAAAGGAGTGGGTGGTGATGGGTTGAAATAGTGTGGGCAGTGATGATTGAGGAATGTTGGAGACAGTTATGTGATATGTGCATATTCTGTTCTCAAGTGAATAAAGTAGCTGCGTAGTATCATAGATGAGGAAGGGATGAAAATGATGGGGTACAGGTCCTTGCATGTACATACAAGTATAACTGAGTGGTTATGGGATGTCGTTTTTACTGTAATGGATGGATCTTATAGAGCACAGCAAAATGCCTGTCATCTCTGTAAGGTCCAGCATCTTGAGATCAGTTTTCAATACTTCATTCTATATCTTCCCTGGTCTCCCTCTTTGACAGGTTCCATCCATTTTAAGTGATTGGCATTTCTTTATGCAACTGTCCTCATCCTTACACATCACATGATCAAACCAGTACAATTTTCTCTCCTGTATGTTGCATCTAATTCCTTTGATGCCTAACTTTTCTCTCAGTACATTTGCACTTTGTTGGACAGAGCATTCTAGCTTTATTTCTCTCTGGTCTTTGCATGTTCTCTGCATTCAGGGCCCAAATCTTACTACCATGGAGCATTGCTGTATGTACACAAATATGCTATCTGCTTTTCATTCATAAAGGCAAATTGTATTACCTCTTCCAATAGAGATAATAGCTCTCTGAACTTTCTCCATCCTATTCTTATTCTATTGACTACATTTTCAGAACATCCTCCTCCACTGCTAATTAGGTCACCTAGGTAACAGAAGCTATCTACTACCTCTAAGGAATCTCCAGGGAATTTGAGAACATCAATTTCTTGTGTAACCTTAGACTATGACATCTGTGCACTTTCCACATACAAAAACTACTTTCTCTTTTAACCTTCCTGTGATTCCACTGTACCTCTTCTGTGTTAAGTTAATGACCTTCTGATTCTAAGTTTGCTTCCACACTTGGAATTTCTTTTCTAATTCTGTGACAGATTCCACTGAGTGCATTATCATCAGCATATAGTAGTTCTGAGGGGCAGCCAGTCTTAGGCCTGGAGGACAATGATAAACAGAGGGGACTGAGAACTGAGACCTGATGCATGCCTACCTGCATCTGAAATTCATCACTGTACTCATGGCTTGCATAGCTTTCACAAGCCATTCATCTATCCCTAGCATCCTCAGAGACTACCATATCACAGGGAGGGGCTTGGCTGAAGGCTTTCTCCAGACTGACAAATGCCAAGTATAATGGTTTACTCTTAGCTAAATACTCTGCTGTTGACTGACTAAAAAGATAACATCAATAGTACTTCTACCAAGCACAAAACCAAACTGCATCTTATCTACTCTAACTGTTTCTAATTAATTGGGCTACAATAATAACTTTCAAGACCTGGTCCAGCGGTTTGATACCTCTGTAATTTTATCTAAGGCATCTCCTTTACCCTTGTAACAGTTAACTATAATGTTGATAAACCAACATGCCAAGGCTACCCTTGATTCTTTGATCCAAACTTCTTTTTTAAAGTGAGGTATAAATTCTTCTGGGAGGGCAACAGCAATGGTCTAGGAAATGTTGGCATACTTCTAGCAGAGAAATGGGTGAATAAGGTGATTGAAGTAGTCAGAATATGTGATAGAGTACTTAAGCTTAGACTAGTTTTGCAGAATAGCATGGCAACAATTATCTTGGCCTATGTCCCCCAACCAGGTCTGCCAAATGAACAGAAGAACTGCTTCTATGACACTCTTCTGCTGGCCACTTCAAAGACAAATGACCGTGACCTTATCTTTGTGGTTGGTAATTTCAATGGACATGTTGAGCGGCACTCAGGTATATTCCATGGGGTACATGGGGGACACAGATTTGGTTCCTGAAATGAGGCGGGTACAAGGCTGCTGGAGTTCTGTGACACAAATGACCTAATGATCTGCAATACTAACTTCAGAAAGCCACCCATTCACTTGATAACCTGTAAATTTAGTGGCCATGCTAGCCAGATCGACTATATTCTCACCAGAAAGCGAGACTCATGGCTGCTCATAAATGCAAAGGCGTTTCCTGGAGAAGAATGCACTCCACAGCAAAGTCACTCATTGGGGACTTTAAACTACTGGCTTGTTAGATTCCAAGAAGCAAGCCAGTTTAGAAAAGAAGGCTATGGAAGCTTAAGAATCCTTTGATTAGTCAGAGATTTAGAGATGTCCTAAATGAAGCATATGATGATGATGATGAGGGGGAGTTACAGACTTGTAGCAAAGAGGTTAAGCAGAAGTTCCATCAGGACAACTTGCTGAGTGGTACAGACCAAATTTGTGGTTGGTGCAAAGTCCTAGCCAGGCCAAGGGTGACGTGGTGGTGGAAAAAGGTGGTTGACAGGGCCATTAAAGCAAAGAAACAGGCTTGGAATGACTGGAAGAATGGTGATAGCAAGGAATTATGTCAGGCAGCTAGAAGAAAAGCTAGGAAGCAGGTGTACTTAGCTGGGAGTGAAGCAGAAAGGGAAAAGTTTGCCAATGTCTTACAGCATGAGGACCAGAAGCTTGAAATGCTTTGGCTTAGGAATAATTGTGATGTTGTGAGAGAAAAATGTGTTTGTATGGATGATGGTTCACTTGCAGTTAGTGACTCTGCAAAGAAAGAGGCTTGGAAGTGTCACTATGAAAGACGACTGAATGTAAAGAACTCATGGGAGCTTTGGCAATATGCTGTGCAGGAGAAGACTCATCAGGCCAAATGAAATTGTAGTTGTGGCTGCACCAATGTCATGTAAATGGCACCAGTGCATCGCAGTCATTACCATGTAAATGGCACCTGTGTATTGTAGTTGTGGTCATTTGTTGCTGGTGCTATGTAACTGACACTTGTGCATCATAGTTGTGATGTTGATGGTACCATGTAAATGGCACTTGTGAATTGTCATGGTTGATGTTGGTGCCATGTAAATGACACCTGTACATTGTAGTCATGGTCATTGCTGGTGCCATGCAAATGACTCGTTGCGGTCGCTGCTGGTGCAATGTAAATGACACCCACGCATTGTAGTTGTGGCTATTGATGGTACCATGTAAATGGCACTTGTGAATCATCAGGGTCAATGTTGGTGCCATGTAAATGACACCTGTGCATTGTAGTCATGGTCATCGATGATGCCATGTAAATTGGTACCTCGGGAATTGTGGCTATTGGTCGTAGTCATTGCTAGTGCCATGCAAATGGCAACCATGAATTGCCAGGATCGCTGCCAGTGCCATGTAATGTAAATGGTACCCATGCCAGTGGCACGTAAATGCACCCATTACACTCTTGGAGTGGTTGGCGTTGGGAAGGGCATCCAGCTGTAGAAACCTTGCCAAATCAAACTGGAACCTGGTACAGCTTTCTGGCTCATCAGCTTCAGTCAAACCATCTAACCCATGCGAACATGGAGAGCAGACGTTAAATGATGATGATAATGATGTAAATTATAATCTGCCATCAAAATTTCATGTTGATTTATATTCTAAGCCTAATAACAACAAAGATATTTTTCTAATCTATTTCTCTAAGGCAAGTGCTTAGAACATAGATTTACTTGAAATTTTGATGGCAGGTTATAATTAACAGGACGTTTCTGTCATAGAAACAGTAGTAGCCTCAGTATGTTGGTTTCATACTGGTTATTATTTCCATATACAGATGTTTCATGCTGTGTTTGGGTGTAAAAATAATTTCAAACAACTATCAATATTTAGATTTACTTATTCACTTATAAGCTAACCAACATTTTTAAAGCAGCTTTAAGCTGTGACTTGTCAGCAGAATACCACGGTTCCTCAAGGCAGTCAGCAAATCAGAAACAATGGTTGCTTTTTGCCAAAGAACTTGTACATGTGATACAAAGTATCTATTTCATGATTTTGGGTCATGGTGGCATATTCTCCAAAATTTGATGCAAAGTAGTGGTCACTGGCCCAAGGGCTACTTCATTTATTGATACTGGCATCATTTTCCAGTACACGGGATACGTGTCCAAACATAGCTCAAACTGTCATATTTCTTTCAAATACAAATCTTAATGATCTGAGGCAATCTTTATGGAGGTTTGGAAAACTCAATATAGCCAAATCAGCATCAAATAGGATGGGGTATTGTCTAAGTCTGTTACATTATATTGAATTAGTGTTCACTCTATGTCACATACACATGTATGGTCATGTGATTCAAAATTGTATTCTATTTTTGCTGTTTTCATTTATTGACAGTTTATAACTGTTCACTGCAGTTAGCCCTCACTAAAGATGGATTATCCAGTGCTTTCCAATGGCAACAACAACAACAGCAGCAGCAGCAGCAACAACAACAACACATCATCAGGACTCAATTCCATATACAAAGGGTAAGTTTCTTTATTGTTTGTGTGGTTGGTACTTGTGTTTGTATTGTGATGTTACATGGAAATGAGTTATGTAGGCCTTAAATGCAGAAGACCTGCAAAGGCTAGAAAGATGCAAAGCAGGCATGCTTTGATTGATTTATGTGTTTGCGTATGTGAACGTCAGAGTACAAGTAAGCTGAATGAAAAACTGGATATAAGAGAGATCAAGATCAGCAAGCAATTAAGGCCTGCACAGTTGCTTCAAATGTTGGGCCTGTCTATAACTGAGGACTTCTACTGAAATCACAGCCATGACATATAGCAAAGATTGCATTCCAGTGACTGACCTTTCCCTTTAATGCTCAAACATACTCCAGCCCCACAAAATTATTGGCACCCTAAAAGTTTGGGTGAGGCCTGCAGGGATGTATTGCTCTCACATCTGGATTGATGCACATAGACATCTTAGTCACATCCAGAGAAAAGGCCACCTGAGTGATTAGCATAAAATCACTCAGATTGTTCCAGTCTCTGGTCCATAAGCTTGCTACCTTTGCTTTCTGTATTTTCAACTACTATGCTCATGGCACCTCCAATCATGCATTCCTGATCTACTTGTCTCTCCTTTTCTCATCACCCTTTGTTTGGCTGCCCCAGGCACTATGTCCAGTCCTTCCTTCCTAGAATGTCAGCCCTCTGGAATTCCCTTCCTGCTCAAGTCTTTGCCACAAGTGTCAGCTTAGAAAGGTTCCAGAGACATTGATGGCATCAACTTCACTTGTCTAAGAGAGCCTGCAAAAACTGTAGATGCTGCCACTTTCCCTAGATGCAGCAAAAAAACTCACACATGCTGTGGCTCATTTATGTTTGTTTTGTGTTGCACTGTATCCAGTTGTACTACTGTCTGAGTTGAAATATTGTGGATATTGATAAAATATATACCACTCATGTACTGGGATCAATTTAATCAACAATGTCCTTCTCCTTCAGAATGTTGGGCAAAATGCCTTGTGGTATTTACTTACATCCCTTTACATTCTCAGTTTAAATTCTGTTGAGGTTGTCTTTGCCTGTCATTGTTCCAGTGTTGATACAAAAATACCAGTGAAGCATTGGGAATCAATCAAATAAATTGTACCCTCCCTTAAATTTATGGCAGTGTGCTTATGTTAGATCTCATTATTCTTGTGGTTGGTGACATATTAGTAAGTTTTCAGTAAATCTAATTTCTGAATCAGTTATTAATTTAAAAAAAAATTTGTTCCACCCATCACTCTTACATGCTCTTTACAAAGTCATGAATATCTCATCTTCCTGTTACTTCATCTCTCTCTTTCTCTCTCTCTTAAATAAAACCCTTGATTCAATAACACTGTATATAATCTTGGAATGAGCATTTTTAAAGACTATTGGATTTTACTCATAAGGTATTGGAATCTTATATGTATACCATTCTGCCTAAACAATGGATTTATAAATACAATATCCCTGCATATCTCACATCTGTTTTCGTTCCTCCATTTCACTCTCTATTTCCTATCTTATCTAAATTAACTATTGCTTAACCATCCTCTCACATTGTCTCCGATGAAGGGATATAAATATCCTAGAAACAGCTGTTAGACCTATTTATAAGTGTTATAAAATATACACAGCCTTGGTTTTTTATCTCATTACGAAAAGTAAATCCTTATATATATAAATGCTGGTTGCCCTTCATAAACATAATCCTCTCAAAGTTACCATCTGACAGGGTGGCTCACTTGGCCCTCAAAATATCTTTTAGGCACTCAACTGCAGCACTGGATGGGATGGTGCTGTTATACTTGGTGAACAGGTTGATCAAGACCTGCTCATCCAAAAAAGTGACTTCAGTCAGGACCTCTTTTGAGACAGCCTCCAGCCAGGTCTTCACCAAGTTCTGCACTTTGGATTTTAGTGACTTGTGGCTCCTGCTCTCTCGGAACTGGGTGATGTTGCTGAAAAAAATCATCTTCCTCATCCTCATTGCTGGTGGTGCTGCAGCCCTCCTCCTTGGTCTCCATTAGGGCTGTCTCTATAATGGTCTCCATGGCGTTCATTACTCTGCTAACCTGGCAGTTATTATACTGCTTCAGCCAGAACAGGTGAAACTTGGCATGGAAGGTAGCGGCCACTTGGCACTCCAGGTCTTCTAGGAGGAGCCCAAACCTTTCCATGATGCCTGCCAGTATCGCATCTACCAGAGGATTGCAGTACAGGAGATGTTTGAATTCGGCCTCCTTCAACTTCATGATGGCAGCTGCTACAGTTGGCAGAAGGCACCCAAGATAAGCTTGGTCCTCCCTCTGGATTTTATTCAAAGCCTTGCCAACATTAGACATCACCTGGGCGTACTCCATCAGGAAGTTGACATCAGAATCAGTGAAGGTCTACAGCTTTAGCTGTGTCGTAACTCTGTGGACAGCTCCCCTATTCTTCTCCAGCAGGTCGTTGAGGACAACAACAGAGTCATAGGTAGAGTTACATTTGGTACTGTTGAGGACCACCATCCTCCTTTTTGATGCGTCCAGAATGCTATCTGCCACCACTGTGCTGCGGCTCTGCAGATTCCACAGCTGATGTGCCTTGGATATGGCCTTCCTGTAGGCCAGCTTGAATGAAGCGCTGTCAAGAGCCTTGTCGGCATCCATGCTGCTTACCAAGTTGAAGGTATGGGCTGCGCACTTCGTGTGCACTGGCAGGTTTAGACCCAGGCTGCTGTCAAGGATGGTATCAACAGAGATGTACTCAACTTTGTCCACATCCCCAGCCTTGGGATCCATGTCCAGGTTCACATCCATGATAGCCTCCACGTCTGGATCGGCAGCAGCCTCAGGAATGTCTGGCAAGAGATCAATTTCTGTACCAATCTGCATAAATGCCTTAAAGTTTTGCTGTTGTCCATCGTGGTCCTAGTTACCTTGTTTTGCAGATGGAACTTGTAATGGATGTCCACTATGGTCTGGCTGAGAACATCAAACCTTTGATGTCTTCTGAGCTGAGAGCAAGCCAGGATGGCATGTTGTCTTGTGCGGGTCTTGGAGTCCAATCAGTGTGCCGTCATCCCCAGGTAGGACCTGTTGTGGGCAGACCAACAATCCGCAGTGGTTGCCATGGGAGATATCCTTGAGCAACTTGTAATTTTAAAATGTTAAATTGTAAAGAGACATAAGTTGTAAAGTTAAAAACTTAAAATTATATAATAATAATAATAATAATAATAATAATAATAATAATAATAATAATCAAGGTGGCTAGCAGCAATTTAAAACGAACAAGGAAATAATTCACTGTTACTAAGAGTGACAAGGGTACAGTGAGCACCAGCGTTGCTAGAAATAGGAGTCATAGATTCCTTAACCACAAAAACAAATTGTCTCATCATATTGATGGGAGAAAACTCTCCCCACTCTGTGCAAGATGCATTAGATTAACATGCTAATTTCGTATAGGAAATTTATACTCACCAGTAATGCTCACTCCATCACAGCTGGTAGAGTCCAACTCACCCTATCAATACTATGGAGAATGCCATTGGAATCAGTGACTGATTTCACAAAATGGCAATGTGAGAATTATAAAATCAAGGCCTACTAAAAAAAAGTTTAAAAAACCCCAAAAAACTAGCCTCTCATCCACATCTCCATGCAAGCTACAATGGTTTTTGTGAGCACGTGGTTTGTACAATTTTTTGTCGGTAGGACGGAGGCAAGACATTTGATCGCAGTATCTTATGAATATATTGTGTTTATAGAAATCACACAGATTATAGTTTAACATTCGTTACTAGGCTGTTCTAAATTCATGGAAATATTGCTTATAATTGAAAGCCTTGTTATTAATCTTTCGAAAATAGTGACACTACCTTGATAGGTGACACGTTACGGGTGATGAATAACTGAGATGAGGGATGGAATGATGGTTGGAATTTAATAAGTTCAGAAATTAAGGTTCATTTATTAGTTATTTCATTAAAGACTGCTGTTTTGCTGTACATATATTATATATTATGACATTTATTTCAGTTAACTATTATACATTTTATTACATTAATTAAGAAAATATGAAGTTCATCACAATAATAAATTAATAATCTTGTATAATTTTGATTTATAAATACCTTGTAAGATACTCCTCCACCTGTTTATGGCTGGCCAAGATCATCCTGCCCAGAGTGCGGTGGGACATTGATGTGTTGCTGAGGTTCAGTGTCTTGATCAAGCTGACCAAGGTGGAGGACTCCACTACATGCAGTGGTAGCATGTTGTCGACAAACAAGTCTACAATCCTTTTCTCCACCATAAACTAACAAATGCCACTGCCAGCATTTTGGGCAAATGCCTCGCCAATTCTGGGCTGACATGCTTTCTTTGCACATTGTTGTGATGACTGGCTACTGGCACTGCTACCAGAAGATTATCTGTTTCCCACGGAAAGAGCCAGCTTTGTTCCTCTCCTCAAACTGGATGGCATGTGCTGGGTGTTTCCTCTTGACATGCGATTTCAAGTTGTAGAGGCTCACCGCTTGTCCCTTGATGGTAATCTCCTTGGGCTGGCACATGATGTACTGGAAGTACAGGATTTTGGTATTCCTCTTACTCCTTGACATAAGGACAAAATAGGCTTCCATGTGGGACCACGAGTTCTAAGGTTCCTGGCTCTCAACCTGAGTGACCTCTACCTTACCCACAGCCATTGCAGACTTCCCAACAGGCCCTTCATCCTCAGGCCAAACAAAAACATCTTCACCTTCCATAGCGATAAGCTAATAATCTACACTGCTGTCGCTGACACTGTAAGATTGTCTGTAATGTGACAATGTCGGAAGTGAACACAACTCAGAACTGCAGAATTACACAAAGCTGCTCAGCTAGCTGCTGCTGCATCGACCAATCACATCTTGTCACATGTACACACAGTCAGCTTGATGGACTCTTTGAGACATGCCCACAACAGATAGGAACAAACATATGAATTTTGTTAGTGGACTTAACCCTTTAACATTTAAACCAGCCATATCCGGCCAAAAGTATTCTGCCTGATTTATGTTCAAACTGGCCAGATCTGGTCTCTCACACCAACCCTATATATATATATATATATATATATATATATATATATATATATATATATACATGCATTCATACGGGTTTAAATAGACAAGTATGCAGGCTTTCCCCACCTCCCAACACCCTCACATCACACCACACCAATACTCTTGCATCACACCACGCACACCACACCAATACCCTCGCATCACACCACGCACACACTACAACTGACCAACTACTTTCTTCCTTTCTCCCTTCCCCCATTTTCACACTACATACGTCAAGATCACCAGCAGTCTACCTCCCACACACAGCCCCTCGTTCCCGATCACCGTTTGTTATCTCCCCCTTTCTTAGCTCTCCTGAAATAAGAATTTCTAACTTCCGGTCAGTCATTGTTATGATCGGCCATTATTATGATTGACCGTTGACTGAACACTATTCAATTTTTTTTCTCCGTGTTTTTCTCCTTGTCTCCGTATTCTTTCTGTTGAAGAGCGTAGCTCGAAACGTCAAAGACTTTCCGTATTCCCGAGCGTCATACTAATATATACTTTTGTTATTTACACCACCTGTCCTCGTCTGTTGTTATTTTTTGTATATTCTCCCTTATATAATAATGCATGCACACACATGTATGTGTGCGTGCATATATCAATATACACTTCTTTCTTTCTCCCTGATTTCTCTACCCACTCTATCACATTAGCCAGTAGAATAAACATATAAGTCTGTTTATAGAAACTTGACCATTCTTAGTATTCTTCCCTTCCAATTTGTAGTTTACTACTCACTTTAGAAACCCCATTATTCCATCTTTACATTCTGAGTTCAAATTCTGCCAAGGTCAATTGCCTTTCATCCTTTTGGTGTCAATAAAATAAGTACCAGTTGAGAACTGGAGTTGATATAATTGACTAGCTCAACCCACTCAAAACTTCAGGCCTCTTCGTTTACCATTTATGGGTGTTGCAATTTTAACCATTATTTTATGGATATATCTGTGTTTCTGCTGAGAAAGCTTCATCCTGTTCTAATCATGGAATGGGTGTTCACCTGCTGCATAACAGTTTCAGATTTATAGTTTCTTGCAAAATTTCTTCACTAAATGACCAGCACAAGTTAAATGATTTTAGGAGAAAATGTACTTGTCTCTTTTCCTTCGTTGTACCTAAATGATTTTAGCTATTCACCAGTATGTTGTCAATGTGGGGTGGTAGCCACTTTCCATTGAAAGTAGCAAAGAACCTAAAAACAGTAAAACCAACAGCAGTAACAAGAAGATGTCTAACATCAGTAAGGAAACCAATGACAATAATAGAACAATCAACAGTAGCTATAGGGGCAACTTCAACAGCACTAGTGCCAGCAGCTGCAACAACAATAATATAAACAACAACAACAGTAATAGCTAGCAGCTGCTGCCACCACAAAACAGCAACTTAAACAACAGTAACATAATCTATAAGGACAGCATCAACAACAGGAATAATGACAAATCCATAAAGGTAAAAACATCCTTTGTGTATGTAACAGATCAATGAATTTCTCATCCTCTGGAATGTAATGTAGATGCTGTTGAACATATAAAAATGATATTGTTGCTCTGGAGTCATGTCATGTTCAGTAAAGGAGATGGTGTGTATGGAAAAAGAGAAACATTATTTACAAGTGCATCAGTTGCTCAAAAAGGAAGCTATGATATCCATCTTCAGACAAAATTAAGAAATATCATGTCTGGAAGGAGAGGGGGGGCCTTCCATAGTATACATTACCCAAGGAAAGCAACACGGGACTCTAGTAGCTATCTGCAACAGTAAACAGGAAGCTTGTACGATGGCTACAATAGCCTGTACCTCTCAGGAGTCTCAGGACCAAAGTTACAAGATGTCCCATAGGACATCCTTGTAGATACCAGGCCAGAGTAATGACCATGCTTGAAGACTTTTATTTCAGAGAGTGTAAGCAAATGTAGGTGGTCTTGGAGGGTAGAAAACCCTAACATTATATGTGTGGCAAAACAGATCACCTGGAAGCTTTCTCTTCACCTGTAAATAGGTCAAAAGTGGTGTGTCACTCTGCGCTGCTGCTCCCAATGCCAGATCTGCAGCAATCACAAAGAGGACTGTAGTGGCAACTACAAAAGTAACAAAATATGTTTCTACTTAGAGAAAGGTGCAGGCACTCATCCCTTGTCACTACCATCATGACCAACAGCAATAAACAACACAGAAGAAATCAAATACAAATCCAGCTGAGCCCCTGGATGTAGATGCAGCTTTGGATGACACAAAATCTCCCAAATAGGCAACTGTTGTGCAACCTTCAGAAAGGATAAAAAGGGGTGGCTGGTGAATATACTGACTTAAGACCCAAATCCCAAAAGTTTGTGATCACCAAACTCAATAACTCTGAAAAAGGTGCACTCAGTTACTTAACTGAGGTGACAAGTCAACAATCACAAGAACACACAACAAGGAACAAACCAACAATACCAATGCCAAGGACAACTGTGAGAGATCAGCAACAAAAGAAGCAAAACCAAAAGCAACCAAGATGACAAGAACCATTCCAGTCATAAGAAATGGAAAGAACATTTACAGCAATCTCTCACAGATGAGCTTCTCAACTACACAGTTCTCCAAAAGGAGAACAAAGAGTTAATGAAGTTTGTAGACTCCAACAAAAACAAAATTTTAATAATAGATAAGGGTCTTGATACTCTCACTATTTCCAAAACTTTGCAAGGAAGAGTTCTGGTAATAGCTTCTTCAACAATGTATCATATTTTGAGGCAATGTTTCCCACATGATGCTGGAAGATTTAAAAACTCCTCTCTCCTGTATATTTTGGTGCTAGAGAGTTTAAGGGGTATCTCACTGTAACTGGGTCACAGGAGAGTCCTGTCTGCATATGTGGATGACATCACTGTCATGGTGTCTGACATTTCAGATGTAGAAGTAATCAACACAAACTGGGAGAATACCAGGTATGTACAGGAGCACACATAAACCAAGACAAATCTTGCAACTAAGCATTTGGTGAGGCCAGTCTGTGTTGACCAGTAGTGATTTCTGTTGCTTAACTGAGGGCTCAAGGGAAAGTGTATAGAATCTGGTTCAGACCAGACCTCCAGATGGATAGGAATTGAGAAATGGTAGTGAGCAGAGTAGCCACTCTTACTCAAAAATGGATTGAGAGGAATGTCTTTGAAAGGTCAGGTTGATGTAGCTAATGCATATGTTGCCTCAGTGTACTATTCTGACCATTGTACTTTGTCTCAAGAAACATCTGGCCAGATTGGAGTGCTTGCTTTTCTATTTCTTATAAAAGGATCAGGTTCCCCTGGTCAGGAAATCCATCTACTGTCAACACACCTACTCTATGGTGGTCTTGGGATGTCATACTTAATGATGGGCTGGCATGTGCTGATGCACCTGCAGAAATATGTGGATCACTGTAACGTTGTTGATGTCAGTGAAAACCAAGGAACTTTCCAGTTGGGCAAAGCCATCAGCAGGAAAACAACTCCAAATTTCTATAAAAGATTAGTTGAAGGTATGAGTGACAATGGTCATGGATTGACTCTGGGTATTGATGAGATCATCCTTCCAGAGGACTTTCTGGTCAGGGACTTTGGACAACTTTCAAAAGTACTTAGTATTTTGGCAGGTTAGAAGATAGGCACTTTCCTCTCTGGCCATGCTCTCATCAACTTCTTCAAGTTTCGTTTGAAAAGGAAGATGATAGTAGAGAGGGAGGTGCTGTCTTTTAGTGTGTTTATCAAAAGGTAGATGAGAGTTGCAAGACTGGTGAGTCTGAAAGAGCATATCCTAAGTATGCTTTCCTATTCAGGAGGAAAGATACTGAAGAGAGCACTTTTGATACTTTGGAGATGGCAGAGTAATCTGGGCCTTTTTGTGTGGGAGGTTTCCCTTGATTCGCCTTAGATGAACTGCTCTGCCATTGGGGATTTTATTTTTCTGAATTCTATTTTCAAATCTTTTGTTATAATTTTGTTGTTGGTTCCTTTAGATTGATATAATCCCCACCTTTTGTGTTGTTCATCCTTTGCTCTTGTCTTCTATATTTTGGGCCCTTGTGTTTGATAAAAGAAATCATCATCATTGATCCTCAGTGGGGAGGAGGCTTAACATTTGTTGTAGCTTTGAGGGTTCAAGTTGCATGTTGTTCATGTTTAGTGATAATTGGCTAATATGTTGGTTTCTTGATATGTGTAGTGATTGAATAATTATGATTTCGTGCTATTTAAGGAGACATGATCTCATTAGAAAATGTTTACAAGATCTCTATTTGTGCAGTCAAACAGGTTCTGTATGAGGTGATAAGGTTGCATATAGATGATACTTGGTTGTGGGAGATTAGAGAGAAATGAAGGTTGATATCATCTGCATAGGAAAGGGTACTGTTGTGGGTGTTGGCACATAGGGTATTGGTGGAAGAAGAATGAGAGTTGAAACTGAATTTTATAACTCCACCAAAAGGTCTAAAGTTGGTTTATATAAAGCTTTATTATGGAGTTTTCCCATCTAATAGTTTTTTTTTTTTTTAATCATCACCCTTTTTTTTCTTTTATCTTCTATTTTCTTCTTTCATCATTGTGTTCTTTCTGCAGCAAATCTGTGAACCAACGACTAAGGGAATTGTATCAAGAAGAACGTATCAGACAACCCGAAGATCATGTAAGTATTTTTTTCTTTTAACTTGCTCTTTCACAAACAATCAAATAGTATTGAGTGTTATTGTAGAGCACATTCTGTGGTTACTGTTGCTTGTATGTTACTTCTACAATTTTTACCTTAAGTTAAGATGATCAAAGTAGATTATTGAATGTTATATCTGCTAGATAAGAGCAGCAACAATTGAAATTGAGCAGGATATAATTTGGGTTTATGTTATTGAAAACAAATGCAAGAGAAGTATGCTGCATTTGTTAGCCCTTTGATTGCTATTTTTTTCTAGTGGACCTCCCATATCCATTCAATGTTTAACCCTTTCATTACTGTATTTATTTTGAGATGTTTTGTGTTTCTTTTAATTAATTTTAAATATAATAAAGAATTTAGTAAAATAACTTAGTTATCATTTAGCTAGTGTTAGGAACATAAATTGTGACTAAGGTTTGGTGGAAGATTTTAATTCGACTTATGAAAACAAGACATTTGTACTACAGAGCCAGAGGCGGTTTCAGCTAGGTTGGTATAGAAAGGGTTAAAGACTAATTTTATAGAAACTTCTTTCAAAATTCCTGTTTTATTTTTCACACGTTAACTGTAGCTTGAACTTTGTAAAATGTTAGACAAAGAAACTTAGCTGCTTCTTGCAATACATACCAATACATACATCTAAAGCAAAGATTTTTCAAAGGCCTTTAAAATACTATTTTGTTCCATTTTACTATTTTGTTGCATGAACCTCCAAAAATCTTATATGGATCCTCAGGGGCCATTTGGGCCCTGGTTGAGAACCACTGATCTAGAGAATACCTTTAAACAAAGAGCATAAATAATGGGGGTAGATCTAAATACATGTTTTTTTTAGAGAAATCATGAAAGAATTGAGTGTTTAAAGGAGTGTTCTCTAAGGCTCCATCTATGACCTTCATCTACCCATTTTGGTTATTGAAAATAGAGAGATTTTTGCAGGACACTTGTGCTGATGATGACTGTTTTGTACCTTTAACTCACTTATTGGAGAATAAAATTGAAGAATTGCAAAAGAAGTGTAGAAACTGGAAAAAGCTGTCTAAAGATTCTTTTGACTGCTAAGATGGCTAGAACCACAAAAACTCATCATTTGATGTCTGTTCTTTTATGCTGACATAAGTTGGATATCACAGCTAACCCCTCCAATGCGTAATTTCTCACCCAGTTTAATTGAATTCTGTTGTTCATGTATGCTGACATTTTGCACCCAGCAGAGCATGCTTGCTTTATTTCTTTGCAGATTTTGCACATCCTCCACATTCATGTCTTACTACCGTACAACATTGCACTTTGTACAGAAAGATAAACTTTTTGTTGTCAATAAAAGCAATAGCTATCTGATCTTTTTTCACTCTCTACATGCCATGGCCATCATGCTTTTACAACAGACATCCAGTATTGAATTGTTATTGTTTGGGGAACTAGAATAAACAGGTGATGGTGATGAGAGCTGAACCCCGATGGACAATTAGATGCATCCTAAATTCTTCAATGGACTCATTGCTGATAGCACCTGTGCACAAAGCTTGCATGGGTCTCAAGATTTTATCTGCACTAGTTTTCTTGTGACCACCAAACAACAGAATGTGGTACTCTGTTAAATGCCTTCTCTTGGTCAACCAATGCTTGTAGTGAGTGAAATATATAATATAAAGTGAATTAGTGTCCTTAATAGGTTGTTTTCTAAGGTTCTGAAGCCCTATTGTATTTTATTGTGGATAATTGAGCTATAATATCTAAGTTCTGAGATGAATTATTAAGGTGATAATCTTTTCATATTTTGAGTATATATTAAATAATTTATGCATGCATATGTGGACACATACATACACCACTATATTTTAAATGATCTATTATTCTGTAATGACTAATACTTCAATATATACATTGTTTCAAGCACAATTCAAACAAGAGATGATTATTTCTAAACAAAGAGTAGTAAGGTTTTCATTCATTAAACTACAAGTACAAGCACTTGAAATAAAGGTTCCCAATTTAAGTTCAACAAGTGATGATGTAGACATTCAAAAATTAGATATCAAAACGTAATTGGAGATGAAATAAATAAAAAATACATATGAGCCCCATTGAATCTGAAAGAGATATCTTGATTTTTTTCTTATTTTTATATTTTCAAAAATTTCATATTTTCCCGTTTTAAAAAAAATATGTTTTGCAGCCACTTTGCTATGCAACTCACTTACTTCCCAAGTTGGTCAAAAGGGACCGGCTTAACTGCTTGGTATTAAATCTCTATCCTGCCAATGAGGGTTATACCCTTATGCTAAAAGGTCGAAATGGTATTGATTCTGAGACTATCAAGCTACCATATGAAGTAAGTATATTTTCAATAGAATTAAATTTTTTTAAAATAATCCTTTGTGTTTTGTTATGTTAATTTTCAAGCTGCTTTCCTCTTTGGCTTTACCATATATCAAGACATGAATGTATGCTTGTGTGTTTGTGTATGTCTGTATGACTACATAATGTGTGTGTGTGTGTGTGTGTGTGTGTGTGTGTGCGTGCATGCATGCATGCACACACACACACATGCACATGCACACGATTGTTTGTGTCTTCTAGTTCAGACCTCAAATGATTGTAAACAAATGACATTCATTTCCTATATTCTGTAAATACATCTCTGACCATGGCAAAATATTACCTTGCTTGGAAACAGGTGAAGGTTAGTGTCAGGAAGGGCAACCAACTATAGAAAATCTGCCTCAATAAACTCTGTCCAACCCATGCAAACATGGGGAAAGTGGGCATTAAAATAATGGTGATGATTAGAGTATTGGATAGATCACATTATAGTGTTCTTTCTATATCTTTACACTGTGATTTTAAATCCTGCTGAAGTTGACTTTGCTTTTCATCTTCTCAAAATCAATAAAAAAAGTTCCAGTCCCGGTTAGTGGATTGGAAGAATTGGTCGAGCATCAAATGGCATACTTTGCAATAACTGATTTTGCTTATTATGTTCTGGCCAATGATCAATGCTGATCACCTGATTCTGGGAGCACTCTATCCAATCTGCACTTGGTTAAATTATTTAGAAGTTGATATTAGAATATATTTTAAAATTCCATTGTATACTGGGTAAGAGGGCATTGACAAATTATTGTAACAAATGTTTGAAACAGTTTACTGTGTGTGCATTTTTGTAAAATATAAACATGATATAGGCAAAAGGAAAGCAAACAATAGTAAATGGAAAATAATTTGTAAACAATAGTGAAATGTAAATATGGGGAAAAAAATGTTGAGTGAAATCCATTTATAGGCACACATAGCTATTTAGTTTATGTGTGGTATGTCAGTGTATGTAGAATTTAGATAACATTTTCTGTCAGGTATGTTAGCTCATGTCATTTTTATATTTATAGTTTTGTGATTTTGTTAAGTTGGCTAACATTTTTGATGACTTTATTGTGATTAATATTCTTTCTAATTTTGGCACAAGGCCAGCAGTTTTGAGGGGAGGGGCAAGTTGATTATATTGCCCCTCAGTGCTTAACTGGTACTTATTTTGACTCCTCAAAAAGACGAAAAGTTAAGTCAGCCTTGGTGGAATTTGAACTTAAAATAGAAGGTTAAGAGTCTGGAGAAATGCCACTAAGTATTTTGTCTGATGTGCTAACAATTCTGCCAGCTCACCAACTTAATTTATTGTGATTAATATTGAACAGAATAATAAGCATTGGAAATAACTGATGCTCAAATAGGTTGAGAAGCATTTCTCTCAAATATACCTTTCTTTACAAAATGCGACTTATGTTTTGTCAAAAGAAATTTATATGGAGTAAAATTATTGATTTATTTTATTTATTTCTTTTTTGCAGGAGTCTGAGTTATTAGGATATATTGATGCTTCTGAGGTTTGTTACAAAAATATATTATTATTTTGAATTGATTTTGGTCAAGTATTGTACTGGTGGAGGCGCATGGGTTAGAGTGTTGGACTCATGATCATAAGATTGTGGTTTTGATTCCTGGACCAGGTGACATGTTGTGTTCTTGAGCAAAACATTTCATTTCACGTTGCTCCACTCCACTCAGCTGGCAAGAATGAGTAATCTTGCGACGGACCAGTGTCCCATCCAGGTGGGGAATTTACATGCCACAAAACCGGGAAACCAGCTCTTATGAGTCGACATGACTTGAGAAGGTAATTTTACCTTTACTTTAAGTATTGTACTGGCATTACAGACATTGAACTCTCAAATAGGCGAAATCACAAATAGTAAAAGCACAGTGTAGTTGAGTGTTTTATTAGCTGTAATGCTAGATTTTTAGATTATGCAATGGATGACTTGCCTTAGGTACAATATTTACTGTATCAAGGAAAGTACTGAATTCTATCCTCATTGGTGTTGCAGGTAATCAGTAACTTATGCAATGCATTGCACTCTAGCCTCGAATTTTTTTCCTTACATGGCTCTCACCATATTATGTGCTGTATGTCTTCTGATACAAGTCACTTGTATGTAAGATAGTTGATAATGAACAGCAGTGAAATTATTTAAGAACTATTAATGTTTGAACTTAGTTAATGTTCAGTAAGTTTGATTGAAAGGGATGTATAATATGAATAGAAATGGATTGAAATTATCTCAGAGTGGGAATAAATATCCTCAGACAGGGAAGTGGTGTGGATTGATTATAAAGATGGCCTGTAAGTATTGAATGAACTGCACTTATTGATGATCATGTGATTATTGTTGAGTAGCCTTCGTCAATTCTTCATAAGTATACATATGACATTAAGGTAACTAGTTAAAGAACTGGCTAACATTTTAGCCATGGCTGCATTGTTTTTTATTGTAGACATTATGCCATTAAAGTTTTAAAGATGATAGTGAGTTTGTTGAGGAAGATTTATGTGTCAGTGATTGCATACAACTTCCATTATAATGAAGAATTTGGGAATAAAATTGTGGAAACAAAGCAAATGTAAGAGTTATATGATTTTGGACTGGTTGAAAAATGAGTTAGAGATAAGTAGTGAAGTTGTGATAAAATAATTCTGTACAGTCAGTTGAACTTGTGGATATTGAAAGCTAGGCATAGTGTAAGGTCCAGTGCATGTAAAGGCATTGGACTATTGATTAATAACTTGGTTAAATATTCGAATTTTGCTTCAACTGTTGTGGTGCACCTAGTCAAAACATAAGTCCTCTCTGGCTGAGAATAGAGACCATTTTAATTCTTTATTGAGTAGTATGTGGTTGGAAGGACATACTGTTATCAAAATGATGTGAAAACTATGATAATTGAAAGGTATCCTTCAAGAATTATGATCTAAAAAAATTCACTTTATTTTTGTTCCTTATGTTATACATTATTATGCAAACTGATTTTTTAATATTTGATGAAGAAATGTCTAATATATTGTATCTTATCTATTTTCAGTTGCCTCCTTTACTTGTAGACATCCTTGAAAAAGCTCAAGTAAGTGCATTTAAATAAAATTTTAATTGTTTCTTGGACCTTGATTAACGCAGGTTTCTGGAGTGTTAAATAGATGAGAAACAATCTCCCCTGGATAAAATTTTAATATATTGAAAATAACTTTCCCTAAACAATCATGAGTTAATTGTGTTTGTGTGAGTTCATATTTTCTTTTGCCTTCATATATGTTTGCTGGTTGTAAACAATGGCCTTAATGATGGTGTAACAATGTTGTTTGCTTGTAGTCTGCTACAAAAGTACGTCTGGGCTTCTTAACATGACTTAACATGTTGCACAATCTTTGCAAACAAGAGGCTTATTCAGTGTTGTTTGTTTCTAGTTCTCTCTAACCATGCCTGGGATTTTTGCCATTCAATGAACTGGGAGATTACCTTACATGAAAAAATTTGTGGGTTGTTGTCAGAAGGCATCTAGCTGTAGAAAAACTCTGCCCCAAATTAATCTTGTCTGATGCATGTAAACATGGAAGAGTGGACGTAAACGAAAATGATGATGAACCTACTACATGTAGATGTGAATAGACATCACAATGAATTACTTCAACCACTGTAATCATCTGTAACACTGTATTGCTATCAAATGTTCTGTTACCTTGCACTGTGGTGTTCAGTTTCTTCCAGGGACAAAATCTGTGATAGACCGGTATTTAAATCCAATAAAGGAGATGTTTAAATCAAGCTTCTGCTCCCTTACTACTGTGTAGGGAACCTGAAAGCAAGCAAAACCATAAATATTTGTGGAAAAATACAAGTTCCTTTTTCCAAAAATCTGGACATAATTCAGGTATTGACCTGTATTTGTTTTTATCATAAAAAAGTATCTTTCTTTTTACCTTTTCAGGTGAATGTTTTTTATAGTGGCTGTGTAATTGTTGAAGTTCGAGATTACAGACGTTCTACTGATGGGTGTTACGATAGTGAATATATTATGTTGAAACCTACTATGCAGGTATTGTAAACATATACCAAGTTTTCCTCTTTATAGTTTCTTTAGTTTCATTTATAAAATTGCAAGAGAATTACCTGTTTTCAACACCATGTGGTCTGTTGCTGTTAACTTATTACATATAGAAATTGGATTTTGTTTTTCCCCCCATATAAGTTGCTACATTAAGACAATAGATATGTCTATCTCCCTGTATCTATAAATCTATCACTTGTAGAGTTATAGATATAGGTAGATAGACCTCTTTATCTTCTTACATATCTCTTATCTGTTGTTTCTTCAATCAGTGAAGATTGTTCAATAACTGATGGATTTATTGCTTCCACATTTTAGTCGCTATTGTGTGACATCAACAGTATGATCAATGATGGACACCGTTGGACTCAAGAAGACATTTTTCAGCTGGAGAGCCAACTTCTGCTGGCAACTCAGGAACCCTTATGTCTTGACCCGAATCCTTCTGTCTTCTTTGCCACCAACCATCAACAATATGAAAGTAAAATATTCAATAACCCCAATCTGAAAAGGTATGTCTTAAACACTCACTCTTAATAAATAGGTTTAAATAAAATAGTACCAGCATTGAAATAAATACTGGGGTTGTACAGTAACTGAATCCAATAAAAGAATATATATTTAAAAAAAGATCCTTTTACTGATTTGTATTAATAAACACACATGTTTTTTGTTTCTGTTTTCAATTTGAAATTCATAAAATTGAAATGTTTTTGAAATTTTCAAATTAAATAGTTTGAAATCCAATGAAAAAAGTTCTATTTTTTTTATTGATTCAAATTCAAATTTCTGATTTTTTTCTGAAATTTTTCTTCCAATTTAAATTTCGTTAAAATTTTTTTTTTTCAGTTTTATTTATTTTTCTTTCGATTTCAACTTAATCAAACATCCCATAATTTGCACAATTTAGTTCATTTTATATAAAATAAGTATTGTGATAATTTGCCAAGCAAGAGTACTGAATGACTTCAAGCTACAGTAATCTTAGATAGTTTATAGTTTTGAGCTAAAATTTTTCTGTAAGCTAAGGCTTGTGTTTTTACAAAGGGATGGAGTGGTCTCAACTCTCCAACATTTTGAAAGCTGGATTAAGCTCCATTATACTGTGACTACTACTGAGAATATATCTCAGAGGCTAGAATATATCTCAGAGGCCAGGGAATTAGTAATGAATGATTTTTGCCCAGATTATGTTCAACCAGCAACAATTCTTTTCATTATTGTTATTACTGTTGTTCATTCATGGAGTGGGTTATTTTTTTTTTGACACCAGCCTGCTGTTTGTGAAATTACATGTTATATGTATGTGTGTGTGAGGACATATGGCCTAGTGGTTAGGGTGTTGCACTCATGATTGCTAGATCATGATTTCAATTCCTAGACCAGGTGGTGTAATTTGTTCTTGAGCAAAACACTTCATCTCATGTTATATTGCGATCACTTTGACACCTAATGTGTGGCACCCCGTGCATCTGTTCAGAAAATGTCAATTTGATGGAGAGAGTGAGCTAATGTGCAGCACGAACATTTGATCACTATAAACAAATCATTTGTGCAGGTTATTCAGCAAGAGCTGAACACTCTTACATTGTCTTCAGTGGGAGAGTCCTTCATATATATATAGTAAATGAGAAGGGATCAGATAATCCAGACATTTACCTCAGACAGCAATCATGGTTACCTGTATGTTGTTGAGACAATTGTAAGCCATGGAATAAATGTAATGCCAGTTACTCCAGTCTTCATTTATTTTATACTAGCAGAGCAACCCGGCGTTGCCCGGGAATGAAATTGTTGCTTATATACTGGAAGGAAAAAGCAAAATATGCTGTATAGAACTCTGAGGACATTCTGTAGATGGACTCTCAGATGAATGATGACTGGGCACCTCTCATGAATTGGAAAATTGAAGATGCGCCAAAAAGCCTCATTGGTACTTGGAAACTTTTACGAAAATTAAAATGTGGCTTAAATGAAAAAAATGATTTACGTGAATATCCTCACAAGAGTAATTGAAATAAATTGCGATTGTGAAACCCCTCACGCACGCACGAAAGCACACACGCACGTGCACGCACACACACACAGTATCACACATCAGATGAAATGGAAGTGTGTGTGTGTGTGTTTGTGTGACAGAGTGAGAGAGAGGTTTGTTGTCATGTGTACGTACATGCATAAATATGCATACATCTTTGTGTGTGTGTGCGTGTGTATGAGAGAGAGAGATAGAGAGAGTAAATCTATGTTATATATAAAACAGAGATGTGTGTGTAATCGACTTCACCAAATGCTTCCATACTTGTGATGTGTGAATAATTTGACCTCGGATAAATGTTAGGCTCTTCATTTGATTTTTTTTATCTCTAATTAAAAATAAATAATATTGCTTTATATTTAAGATTCACTTCTTTAAAAAGGTTCCTCAATGTCAACTTCAGGTATTGACGTAACAACGGCAAAAAGCTTCACTCTCTATTTTGTGTGAGTGTGTATGAGAGAGAGAGAGAGTAAATACTACATACACACCGCTCTCTCACTCTGTCTCACACACATACACACGCACACACACACCCCTTGACTCACTCACACTGTCTCTTACAAACACACACATACATAAATGTATACAAACATATTTACAAAGACACACGTGTGTATGCGCGCACGTGCGTGTTTGTAAGAGACAGAGTGCGAGTGAGTCAAGAGCTGTGTTGTCATATGCATACATCCAAAGATGTATGTATATTTATGCATGTACGTATACATGACAACAAACCTCTCTCTCTCACGCACACTCTGTCTCTTACAAACACACACATACATAAATGTATACAAACATATTTACATAGACTCACGTGTGTATGCACGCGCGCGTGCGTGGGGGGGATTCCACAATCGCCATTTATTTCAATTACTCTTGTGAGGATATTCACGTAAATCATTTTTTTCATTTAATCCCCATTTTAATTTTCGTAAAAGTTTCCAAGTACCAATGAGGCTTTTTGGCACATCTTCAATTTTTCCCATTCATGAGAGGCGCCCAGCCATCATTCATCTGAGAGTCCATCTACAGAATGTCCTCTCAAATTTCTATACAGCATATTTTGCCTTTTTTTCTTCAAGTATATAAGCAACAATTTCATTCCCTAGCAACGCCGGGTGCCTCTGCTAGCCCTACATACACACCGCTCTCTCACTCTGTCTCACACACATACACACGCACACATACATCCAAAAATGATGGATGCATATGACAACACACCCCTTGACTCATTCACACTCTGTCTCTTACAAACACACACATACATAAATATATACAAACATATTTACAAAGACACACGTGTGTATGCGCGTGTGCGCTGTGTGTGTGAGAGAGAGAGAGAGAGACAGACAGACAGACAGAGAGAGACAGAAACGGAGAGAGACCGAGCCAGTGAAGGGGTGTGTCGACAATTATACGTACATACATAAATAGTCATACATTTCTTGTACGTATGTGTGAGAGAGAGAGTCACTGAAACATCTCTCTGTCTGTCTGTCTGTCTGTCTGTCTGTCTGTCTCTCTCTCTCTCACACACACACACACGTGCAGATATACACACAGAAAAGATGTATGCATATGTATTTATGTATGTACGTAGACATCACAACACACCCCTTCACTCACACACATACAGAAACACACATGTGCCAAAAAAAAAAATAATAGAAAATTTATTTACGGAAATTAATGAAGTGTGCGAGTTCAGAACGAAATCAAACCTGGAGTGTGTGAATGAGAGAGAGAGAGAGAGAGAGAGAATATATGAAATGAACATGGAACGCCCAAAAATTGTATAAATAAAAGCACGTTAAAAACTATCTTGTACGGAATATTGAAATTTATGAACTTCGTAAATATGTGTTTCAGTAATTGATCGTAGTAGAGAGTGAGAAACGTCGCCGTTTTTTCACGTCCGTACCGGAAGTTGACATTGAGAAACCTTTTTAAAGAAGTGAATCTTAAATATATAGCAATATTATTTATTTTTAATTAGAGATAAAAAAAATCAAATGAAGAGCCTAACATTTATCCGAGGTCAAATTATTTATGTATCACAAGTATGGAAGTAAATAGTGAAGCCGTTTTCACGTGAAAAGCGATTACACACACACCTGTTTTATATATAGTATAGATATATGTGTGTGTGGAGGCGCAATGGCCCAGTGGTTAGGGCAGTGGACTCGCGGTTGTAGGATCGCGGTTTCGATTCCCAGAGCGGGCATTGTGAGTGTTTATTGAGTGAAAACACCTAAAGCTCCATGAGTCTCTGGCAAGGGGTGGTAGCGACTCCCTGTTGTACTCTTTCGCCACAACTTTCTCTCACTCCGTCTTCCTGTTTCATCTGTATTTCAAATGGGCCAGCCTTATCACACGCTGTGTTGTGCTGAATCTCCCCGAGAACTACATTAAGGGTACACGTGTCTGTGAAGTACTCAGCTACTTGCACGTCAATTTCACGAGCAGGTTGTTCCGTTGATTGGATCAACTGGAGTACTCGTCGCCGCAACTGACGGAATACCACAACGATATTTATATATATATGATGTAATCTCCTGATGATTTTGACTTATGAAACTAAAAGTTCAGTAGAAGAATTTTAGTTCTGCTTCCAGAATCATACCATACTATTAGACTAATCATCTTCCACTTACAATTTGTTTATAGTGGAGAATGTTGGTGTAAGTCCAGCTGCACTTCTTTGAGAAACTGAATGCAGAAAAATGGTGCATAGTATACCATAACTTTTTCAACAGGCATTCCTCTGGTTTTATTTCAGTGCTCCTTTGTTGTGATAATTTCATTAAAAAAAAAAGAATAACTGAAATATAATGGTATAAATAAAACTGTGAAAAAAAAAAAAAAAGGCTATATCTACATTTGTATAGTCTCTTTACTAAACATCTTTTCTCTCTCTTTTTTTTTTTTTTGTGCTGCAGGTCAGTGCAAAAGCACTCACAGGTGGCCTTGAACCGAAAGAGGAAATTTGCACAGGCACCAGCACCGAAAGAACTGCGATTGTTAGACTTCATCAACAAAAAAAGATCCAAGAAAGGAAACACAAATCCGACTATGAAGCCAGTAAGTATATTTAAGGTTGGAAAATACCACCGTTAGAATTCATTATTGCAAAATATCTTTTTCATTTTTTTATGATTACTGTCAATAACCACATTGCTAGCATCACCACTACCAAAACCATCATCAGATTCTCAGATACCATTAGCAGCAAGACCATCTTTATCATCTTCACTATTGTTTAATTAACCCTAGACTGCTCTCCTTGAGTAGATTGTGGAGACAGCAATGTAGTCTGCAACTTGTCTGAAGAAGGAGGCATCTGTTGTGCTTGACTGTGGGTTATTCAGAAATGTCTATTCGTTAGTTGCAGCTAACATCAGCCAAACAGATTGACTTCAGTCCATCTTCAACAACTAATTATCACTCTTTGTTATCATAAGCAGCTTCAATATCCTTATTACCACATGCACTTCCATCGCAGTCATCATCACCATCATCATCATGAAAATTGTCAAACTTAGTAACAGATGAAACTAAGATGGAAGAATTTGCTTGAGTTGTAAGTGAAATTAGTTGGGACTAGTGGTTGATTTGGCCTTATCAGCTGTCTGATTTCAATAGAGAAGGAATAAAGGGTGACTGAAAGTTTATGAAGATATCTTAGAAAAGGGTCCAAACAGCTCAGATAAAAAATGTATTCCTAACTCAGCAACTAATTAAATAGCTAGATGAAAGGTTGAGAAATTCTACATTAAATTGAAATAATTAAAAGACATTTGTAAAATTAAATTCTTAACTTGTCTCTCTTTCTGTGTAGCTTATTGTGAGTAATAAATGGTTTTGTAAATAAATTTTACCTTTAACTTAGTTATATAAAGTAACCTTTATATAACTCTGCAAGCAGTTGTATACATAAAAGTGTACAATCTGTTTGGGAATTGCTGCTGTAATCTTAGCTTCTACTCTACAATTATTTTTATTTTTCTATTGGATCATAGGGTGACATGTCGTGCTTGAGGAGACCTATTGAGTCAAGTATATCAAAACCAAAATCAAATGGAAATTGTAGTTGTGATCCCTGTGCTGGTGGCACATAAAAAGCACCATCCGAATGTGGCTGATGCCAGCGCCACCTTGACTGGCTTCTGTACCAGTGGCGCGTAAAAAGCACCAACCAATTGTGGTTGTTGCCAGCCCCCTCTGGCCCCTGTGCTGGTGGCACATAAGAAGCACCCACTACACTCTTGGAGTGGTTGGTGTTAGGAAGGGCATCCAGCTGTAGAAACTCTTCCAGATCAGACTGAAGCCTGGTGCAGCCTCCTTGTCTTGGCTTCCCAGACCCCAGTTAAACCGTCCAACCCATGCCAGCATGGAAAATGGGCGTTAAAGGATGGTGATGTTTATCATCTTTTATGTCTATTTACTATCTCTATAAAAAAGATTTCACTGTGTTATTTTCTGTCTCACTTCAAGATCCCAGATCCTCGGAATTATCGAACATTGCAGTTATCTCCACCACAGTCACTTGATGTAAGCAACTTCCATTTATAACATGTTGAATATTTTGTTTTTTTTCACCTAATATTTCAGATTTGTACATCCTGCTGCCTCTGTTTATTCCTGTTTATTCTATGATAGAATGCAAGAAAACCTTAGATTGCAACAATATTCTTTAATTTCTTAGATAGTTATTTCCTATATTTCTTTATCTAGACAGTAATTGAATATTTTCAAATTATTTCATTAACTTTTGAAATTAATATCTGACCAACTCATTAGGATACTGATTACTGTCCAAAGAAAGACTGTTTGGCTCTTATCTTATCACCAATATTGTGCTGTATCTCTAGAAATATCCTTTAATTCCCTTATGTCAAACCACAAAGCGTAAATGCAAGAGGCACAGCTCACAACTATTATCATTGGTGAGGAGAACTGTTCTGTCAGATTCAATTTCTTTCTTTGGCCACTACAGAAAGTAACAACAAGCTAGTAAATTCTTCCCTGAATTCTTATTTATTAATTTTGCCATTGTATAAATGCCAACCCAAAGGCATGCACCATACTTTATCAGTTTCAAGAACTTGGATTAATCTTTTTTAATGACTTTTCTTTTTTGTATTCCGAAAATAGGTGGAGAAGTATGTTCAAGGAGTTGAAAAGAACTCTGAAAAGAAATGCACTGATAACAATCTTGTAAGTTTTAGTTTGTTCTTTTTTCAACACTTTTAGTGCTATGCTGATGATATTATATCTATGAAATATTTATAGACACTATGTAAATATAGCTTGACTAAGAAGTGTATTTTGTGTGGCAGAAAACTTTTGTTTTGAAATAGTTGACTTGAGTAACTTACAGAAACACCGAAAAAGTGAGTCGAGAAACTTGATGAAATCAAACACATTGATTGATGTGTGCAGAAGAGATGACTAGATTAGTATAGACATGTAGTGGGAATGACTGGTATATCATAACACAATGCTGTCAAGTAGTGGTTGAAGTAACCCTCACTATTGGTAGACCATGAAAGACTCACTGTGAAGTAGTCAAATATTTAAACACTTTATCACATAATGATATAGCTAACTTCATGAGAGGCAAGTTTTCTTGCTTTTGTTTTTTATCTGAAGTGATCACCATTTAAGTATTATTTTTTTCTTTCTAATTCATTTTTTAAATTATTAAATTTATTTGAAGAGAAAGCTTTTTATTGCTTTTAAGCCTTCCTCCAACAGAAAGCCATGACTTATGTGATTACTAGCATAACAATATACATATTAATATCTTATTTAATTCAATCCGTGCAAGCAAGGAAAAAATGGATATAAAAATGATGATGGTGATTTAGTATTGCTGGGCCCAATTTTACAGTGAGATTAAATACAAATGGATAAGTCCATATATTTATTCATAACCCACTCTATATTGGTACTGTAGTAATTATTGACTGACTGTTAACCTTGTACCATCATGTAAATTACTTTGTGTGTGTGTTTGTTTATGTTTTAATCAGTAACCTTCAGTTATTAGGTTATTATCAGTAGCAATTTGGGAAAGAGAGATAAGTGAATCCTGATAACAATGACACAGATCAGGTTGATCTTTATCCCAAGCTGCTAAAAAACACAAAAACCATGTGGGCCTAATTTCACAGCAAGACTAAATATGTCCATACATATGTATTTGTTCATAAAATGAGGTTTGTACATATATGTAATTTGAATTATATGTGTATATATAATTACACATTATGTGAACACTTTATAATATGTTAATCACACCTTAATTTAAAATTATGATAGAGGTAAAAAGGACCAAGAATAAACACAGTTTAATTTAATGCAACTCAGGATCATTTTTTAATTACTAAGTTTAATTTTCCTGTTGAAGACATGTGTTTAATTTCCTATTAATTTTTATTTCACTCAAATTCTGAAACAAATGTTATTATCTTAAATGATTCTTATGTTTATGCTTGTTTTAAATGTGTGTGTGTTGTATATCTAAATATGTTTTTGATAAATAATTTCAGACATTTGTGGAGGAGCATGTTCTTGAAGCTGATAATGCTGGAACACAATCAGTTATTGCTCGTATCACATTCTTACAAAGACCAAGTGATGAATTTTACTTTGGAGAACATGTAGAAGGAAGTGGTCCAGGAGAGAAGAAATGCAGGTGAGCGTCTTGGAAATTATGTGGTGACAAGGTCAATGTAACCAATCTCAAGAATTAATATGACACCCAAGGACTGTTATTTAATCTTGCTCTACAATTAACAACTCACCAGAGTTGATGGATAATTTCTCTATATATAGAAAAGAAAAGCTTTAAGCAGAAATATGCTATTGAGAAATTTGGTGATAAGAATTAATTACATTTTTTAACTTTAAACTGTTAATTAATGATTTAATTTGCTAAAAAGCTTTATGAATGCATAACCTTTTTTGGTTGTTTTTACCAATGTCAGGCAAAAATAGTTGACTTTGTGAATATTATATTTGTGTAAAAATCATCATCAAAGTCCATTTCCCATGCTGGAATAGGTTGGACAGTTTGGCTGGAGCTGGCCAGCTTGAGTGCTGCCTGGGCTCCAATTGTCTTGTTTTGAAATGGTTTCTACAGCTGAATGCCCTTCTTAATGTCAACCAATTTACAGAGTGTACCAGTGCATTTTACATGCACTGGTACAGGTGCTTTTATGCAGCACCGGCATAAGGAAAAACAAAATTTAGAAACTTGTATTAGTATTAAAAATATGATCATTCATGGTTGTAGATTTATGAGATCATTTTACATCGAATTCGTAGTAACATAATTGGTTAATGCTGTAAGGTGTTTGCTATAGGAAGGGGCTATACTGGATATGTAGAAAAGGAATAGGTAGGAGTTTGAAATCACAGGCAGGTTGACAAAGAAGGAAAAATTTGTATGTGGCAAAGTAGCCGCCGATAGCTTCTGTTATTTAGGTGACTTAATTAGCAATGGAGGTGGGCGGTCTGAAGGTGTAGTAGCCAGATTAAGACAAGTAGAAAAAGTTCAGGGAGCTATTACCATTGCTTGCAATAAAAGGATTCTCTCTTCATGTGAAGTGTAGATTGTAGTAGTTTCATAGATGATAAAAAATCATAGTAAAGATTTTTAATATTATCATAAAGCTACAAATTTGTAGACCAGGTGTATAATAAAATGAATTGACTCCAGTATGTGACTCAATAACAATACTTTATACTATGAGGAACAAGATTACAAATTTTTGAGGTAGGTACTGTCAAGTAGATAGACTCCCAAGTTTTTGATTAGATACATGTTCAAATCTTATATACTTATATAACAGCACAATAACAACAGCAGATTGTATTGTGCTGTTATACAAGCATATAAATACTCGTTACCTCAGTATAGCTGGTTATCAAAACAAGTCACATTTAAGTGGTTACTTATGAAGTAATTATTTCAAACTTGAACACTTGCATATTGTTATATGCTAATGTTCAAATTTGGTATATACTGGCATTGGAAATGGGTTTAAAATTTTGTTTGTTTTAATTATTAAAGTGGGTTTAAAATTTTGTTTGTTTCAATTATTAAAAACCTAACAATTCTAATTAACTACAGATTGTTTTATTCTAATAAATATAATTATTTCTGTTAATCTAATCTAAATGACCCTCTTGACTATTTCTTTCAAACAACAAATGATGTTTTTTGTTTGTTTATTTTTAAAGATTTTCCCTTGGCACAAGAGAAGATGTCGACAAGTAAGTGATGTTCTTATTTAAAGAAATGTTAGTTTTAATAAAGCACAAAAACTCAGATTTAGTGTGGGACACATATCACAATGTACCCAATTTGCTATACTATATATTCAAACTGCCACTACACCTACATGATATACACAAACTGATACCCTATGCTCTATACAACAAATTGATACTACCACTTGGCCTTCCACACAACATGATCTTCCATACAGCATAACAAAGTGGCTACAGTTCACAGACTAGGTTAAATATAGTGTAAGTGATGTATGAGACAGGATGGAAGAGGACACTTTTAAACATTCAGTTAGCTATACTATGATGCTTACACATTTGATCTTTATGTTTTTTCTTTGTCAGGTATTTCAAGCAATTTAAGAAGATCTTTATGAACGAGAAGCATGACACCCCCAGCAACATTAAGATTACAACCAGTCAACCTGGTCACTCACCTAAGGTTACATACCTTCAGCCTTCTTCAAGCAACAATGTTATGTCCACAGTTGCAATGGCAGTTAGCCAGGTACCAATCATATTTACTTTGGTTACTCATTTATTTATTAGCACTTTAAATACTTTCCTTTCTATTTTATTTTTGTTCTTTATTGAATTCTTTTTTTTCATATAACAAACTGTCTGGTTACTTATGTTGAATTTATGATGTGAGGATAACTATTACAAAAGCATACAAATGTCCTAATTTGAAGAACTATGCTAGCTTAAAGAAAAAAAATGGATGTAAGACTATCCACACACTTGAACATTACGCAGTGTGTATGTGTGTGAAACCATTGTCATCATCATACATTTACTTTCAATGTTGGCAGGGGTTAGACAAGTCATCACTATTTGAGACAGTTGTTATTTGGAGTTATTTTTAGCATATATTTCTATGGTTTGTTACCCTTCCAAATGTCAACCACTTTACAGAGGTATAATGAGTGCATTTTAACATGACGCAAGTACGAGAGAAGTTGTTATCTCTTTGGCAAGTCTAATATTGTTCATCCCTGTTCATCTGCCAATCACTTTACAATGCTACCATCTACATGCAGCTGTTAGAATATCTCAATGTACATTGAGAAGATTCACTTCATCTCTCTCTAAAGTCATGATCCTAAGTGACTTCAGTGCACACAACTCTTCATGGATCTTTACTTCTCCCTAACTGACACCAATAGTGCAGAATATGAGTCATTTCTCATGAACTGCCTAACAGATGTTCCAGATATTACTATCTCTTCTCTTTTCAATTTGTCTTATCTCTGCCTAATGATAGCAAATCCATCTGTACAACAACCTCTGGCACTTCTGGTCAGCTAATTGATCATAACTTTGCACTTTTATGCCAACTAACTTCAGGAGGAAATGCATTCAAATAAAATATGATTATGAGCCATTAAATATTCCTTTCTGCTATAGGCACAAGGCTCTATGGCAAGGGTCAAATACATTGACCCCAGTTCTCAACTGGTACTTATTTTATTGACCCCAAAAGGGTGAAAGGCAAAGTTGACCTTGGCAAGATTTTAACTCAGAACATAAAGATGAGCAAAATGCTGTTAAGCATTTTATCTGGTGTGCTAATAGTTCTGCCAGCTTACCACCTTAATGAGTCATTAACCCTTTCGTTACCAAACCGCCCAAAGCCGCCCGAAAAAAATTTTGGTTCATGTGACCAAGCCGCCCAAAACCGCCCGTAATCACCTATTCATATTTAAATGAGAATATCTGAGCAAATCTCGTTAGTACATTCGTGAAAACACGTGATTATTTGTGTAAACAGTTCAGCTATAGTTTTGTACAACAATCGACGTGTTTTTTTAATTTTGTGAATTTTGGGAGATTTTTTTCCAAATTTGTTCCTGTTGTGTTTTCAAAATTTGTAATCCTGACAAAAAAATGGATACGAATTTTATTCTGTCAAGCAGCGAGTCAGAATTCGAAGGATTTTCCGTTGAAGACCTTGATAAATCTAACTGTAACAAAAAAAAAAAAAAGCACGTGGTATTTGATAATGAATCTGAGGTTTCATTTTCCGAAAATGAAAGCAGTGAATCCGAGAGCTCCGATGATAGCGATAAAGAGAATGAATTAGTACCTGAATGGAGTGAAAATTTTAAAACTCCTTCTTTCAGTGATTTTTCTGAAGAAACTGGACCAAGTCACAGTCTTACCCAGGAGAGTAAAGCTTTAGACTATTTCTTTTTGCTTTTTCCGATGTACCTATTTGAATTGATTACGGCGGAAACAAACCGTTACGCTAAATGTAAACAAAGCGTAAAAAAGGATAGTTTGAGGTTTCCCATAAACTTGAATGAAATTAAAGCATATTTTGCCATAAATATTATTTTGGGCATTAGAAAGTTACCTAGAATAACAAATTACTGGAGTAGTGATGAACCCTTTGGCGACGAATATGTCTCAAGTATAATGACGAGGATACGGTTTTTAAAATTGACTCAATATCTACATGTAAGAGACACGAGCAGTACACCAGTACGTGGAAAACCAGACTTTGATCCCTTATTTAAAATAAGACCCCACATTGACTGTGTTCAAAGCACATATAAAACAGTTTATAGATAAGGATATGGTGGGCTATAAAGGCCGAGTGCGTTTTCAACAGTATATGCCAGGAAAGCGCACAAAATGGGGGATCAAAGTTTGGAAAAGATTTGTGAATCAAATACTGGGTACTGCTCTGGATTTTAATTTTATACTGGCAAAAGAGACAGTAATAAATCCAGTAATGTGCACAACTCTTCTATAATAATATTTTGTTGTATACCCAATTGAATATTAGCTAATAACCCATTTTCTGTAGCGATGTTTGAACAAAAATTTTAATAATTTTATATTTTGTTGAATTTACCTGTATTTACCTGTAATTAAAGTTACTTTGCGACAAAAATTTTGGTATAGAATTGGTTGAGAACCTTTCGTTAATTTATCTTCCAAAAATCACATTAATATGTTGATAAATAAAAAAGTTAGTGTTGTTTAATGAAACCAGCCTAAATTTATGATTATGTTAGAAATTAATTGAAACACATAAGGGGTGTAATTTGGTTAGAAATATGGTAACGAAAGGGTTAAATGTTGTGGATTGGCTCCTGTCTTTGATCTAGTTTTGATCCCTCATTGGAAGCTGCTTTTAGGATCTGTTGCTAAATATTCCAGAAATAAGAAACATCAAAACTTTTAATTACTTCCATCATGTGAATAAAGAATTATTAATTTAGTGTATTGAATTTTTTCTTTTTCTTTCAAAGGACTTAAGCAATGGTGTTTCAACATCTCGAAAGACACATCCCCAACATTTGTCTGTGTCTGTAACAATGGCAACTAATAGTTTGCAACAAAACACAATAAGCCCAAGCACAACAGCTGTTAGTAAGTAATGGTGAAAACTTTTCATTTTCTGATAATCCAATCTACCTGCTTTTTGGAAGTTAACTGACATACAAAATTATGGTGTCTCTTGTTTTGTCTTAAAGACAAAGGTGGAAAAAATTCAAGGAGCTATTGCTTCTGTTGGCAACAAAGCAAGTGGATTCTCTATTCAACGAAGAACAAATGGTATGAACTTATGTCATGTCGCACTGTAGTGGAACATGGAAATTAAAATGAAGTGTGTGAAGGGTGAATAGAAATGAGGCAAGTATGCTCTGCTGGATGTGTAATGAATGACGCAGATGAACTGAGAAAAAAACTGTTTACAAGAAAAATCCGATGTAGTGTGCAAGAGAGAATACTGTACAAGTGTAGACGTTATTCAGATGCCAAGTGATCCAAGAGGAAAAAGCCTGTTAAATGTGGAACATATTGAACCACAGTAGTTTGCCATATAAATGTCTCCAAGAACCCCAAAAGGCCAGTGCTTAGCTCCAGTTTTATGATATTAAGGCAGATAAGAGATGGAAAATAAATCTCTTCTTGCATAATTTGCTAGAAGGTGGTAGATTCAGTTGATAAGGTACAGGACAATTAGCTGAAAGGTTAGAGGATCTAATACTTTTAAGGACAGTGCATTATATCTATAGTGCAAACATTTAAATTTTAGTGGCTCAGCTTGCCTTAGATGTTAACACAGAATGTCGTAAACAACATTATCATCACCGTTTTACATCTGCTTTCCATGATGTTTTGGACAATCCATGACCAGAGTCATAATAGAGGTACTGCTCACCTAGAGATGATAAAGAACTACATCTTACTCATGTATTTCATATTTGGTTTGATTTCTATGACTTGATACTCTTCCTAATACCAACCACTTTACAGAATGTACAAGGTGCTTTCTTCAAATCACCAGCACTAGAGAGGTGTCATATCCTTCACAAGACTAAAAGGTCCTCAACCTTAAACTTTGCTGAGTGTACTCGGTAGTTTTTCCATGGTACCAGCATAAAAGAGGTAGCCAAGTCCTTGATTTGAGAAAAAAGGATCTCACAACCACTTATGTCTGCTTACCCGCCAATTTCTTTACTGAACAAAAGGCATGAATAATAGTGATAAGAGGGATGTATGATAGGGACTTCAAATGGGTTTGAATTCAAAATCTGAACTGGTACTCCAATACTTTATCTACTTGATCATTTTTCTCTTCACACAATTAAGTTGGGATGGTTAGAAATTCTGATTGAATTAAATGTATGAATGGCATGCTCTGAGCCATAGTTTACATACGTAGAAGTGACAGAAGCTAACAAATGTGAAGTGTTTTCAACCGACTTTTCTAAATGCTAACTTACAGCAATGTGATTGTATTTAAACTCATGGCTTTGTAGTCATTAATGTCACATTAATATTAGTCATGATTCATAATATTAAATAAACTCTTGTTTCTATTGTCTTTTCTAGGTCCTGGTATTGGATCTAGTACTCTTTCATCCACACAACACTCAGCTTCATCGCAAGTTCAATCCCACAGTAATCAGCCACAAAAGATACGGCAACATGTACTGTAAGTAAGATTTTTATTCTTATGTTTTTGTTTACTTTTAGACATTCTAACTCACCATGACCAGATACATGTATACTGCTTGCTATCTGGTATATTCTCCCTTCATTTACATATACTTTTACTCTTTGTCATTAGACACATGTATACCTTCTATCCTCAAACATATTTTACTCTGTCTATTACACATATATAATCTGAAATTACATATATATACTCTGCTTTCACACATGTATACTCTTTGCCATCACACACTCTACTATGACACGTACACTCAGACTGTCATTGCACACATATACTCTCTGTACATACACATTCTGTTATGGTTAATAATTTGGAAAGAGATAGGCTTTATTAGATTAATTGTAATCTTCAATAAGGTATATGAAATGTTACTATTTATTCTCTACTCATCCAAAAACTTTCCTGTAGAAATCGCTAACTGATCATATTTAAAAGCATGGTCTGAATTGAAGCTCCTGAGGATTATTATGTGAAATCAACTTTAAAGTAACAAGATGATATCAGTATCCATGGAAGTGGGTGGGGTGGGGTGGGGTGGGGGGAAGCCATGAATGTAGGTAATCTGCCTGCAGATTGGAAGTCCTTATGTAATTGAAATTAATATTTTTCTATCACTTTACATTCTGAGTTTGAATTTTCTGAGGTCAACATTGCTTTTCATTCTTTTAGGGTCAATAAAATACATAGCAGTTGATCTAATCGATTTACCCCTCCCTTGAAATTACTGGCCTTGTGCCAAAATTTGAAACCAATATTTTTCTCTCACTTTCATTTTTTTTTCCAGACCCAACTCCAGTCCAAGTCCAGCCTCTAGCAATATTTGTAAGTATTTCTCATTCTTGTAAAATATGTAATTTTTATCTTCATTAGACATCTAACAGCTGTTTCTGCTTCCAATGTTGTATGGTATTGCCATTGATATACTAAAAATATTTATCATATTTAGTAATAAAACCGATCTGAAACATGGAGCTTCATCAGAGTGCTTGCATATGTATGCCCATGGTTAAACATAGGTAATATACCAGTAGTATAATGGATACTTTTATCCCTTAGATAGTTATTTTAACCTCTGACTCAGCTAAACTATATATATATATATATATATATATATATATATATATATATATATATATATATATATATATATATATATATATATATATATAGACATACATGTATATGTGTTTGTTTATTTATCTACAGCACAGCAGTCAAGTAACCCACCATCGAACCAATCTGCTGGTCAGAGCAGCCAAAAGACTCCGACCCCAACGCCGACGCCCCCACCAACACCCACACCTCCACCTCTGAACCAAATTCGACGCTCAAGTTCAACAGCCGATTCAGTTGCAGTAGTACCTCAGAATCAACTTCAGCAACAAGCGAACCCAAATGCAACCGCCTTTATCACCAGTAAGTATCATTTAAATCTACTTTACCTGTTGCCAGCAGAATTAATAGCTCTCTGAACCTTCCCCCTATGTTCTTACTCTGAAAACTGTGCTGGCAGAACACTACCACTGCTAATTGCATTAGCTACGTAAAAAAAGCTAGGGATCCTTTTGAGCATTGGGAGGAATTTATTTTATACTTATAACTATTCATATGCATTTCTTACTTTTGAAGTTTGCTCTTCCTCATAGCCAGCCTGTGATCCCACTATAGGGCTTTCCTATAAGTAGGTTATCTCCCTTGGCTAGGTGGCGCTCCATGTGGACAATTAAACTTCCGCAGACTATCCACGCTATTGTTATTGTTTTACGTCTTATCATGGATATAAAGCAGCTCGATGATTCAGCTATTGAAGTACTTACTGTGCCTGAGTTAAAGAAATATTTAAGATTATATGGACAGTATGTTACTGGAAGAAAGGCGGACTTGACTGAAAAGTTGAAAGGTATAAAAATTCTGTCGATGAACAATGTCAACAAAGTAAATTCATCGGATGAAGAGGTAGGGACAGTCATACTATGAAGTCTAATAATTAGAGGAATATTAGTTTCAGTGCTGTAAATTTATTATTTAATCAAACACACACACACACACACACACACACACACACACACACACATATATATATATATATATATATATATATATATACAAAAATAAAAGGAATGACCAGCAAAAGTGGACTCCTATATGCTAGAAATAAATGCCGAATCGGCATCTATTTCTAGCATATAGGAGTCCACTTTTGCTGGTCATTCCTCTTATTTTTGTATGTAATATAATTTTAATCTTCAGATTTTTTTAATATGCTAGACCACTGGTTCTAATTGATTAATATCAATTTCTACCCTTATTAATAAATATATATATATATATATAAAGTTAATTGCAGAATAAAACCGTTAGGTCATCGACTCAAAAAGC